>NC_085015.1:23959616-24114616 GCF_963854185.1 Sardina pilchardus
CCAGGCTGCTGCTGCTGCTGTTGTTGTTGCGGCTGCTGCTGCTGCTGCTGGGGTGGCATCTGAGGCTGCGGAGTTCCCCCTCCGCTGCCCCCCATCCCCGGCTGCGGCCCCGGCGTCAGGCTCTGGCCCGTGGGCGTCTGCGGCGTGCCGGGCTGCGTGCTGGGCGTGGGCGTGCCCGGCGGCCCGCACTCCTCCGAACCCGGCGGCCCGCCGGACCCCGCGCCCGCCATCTGGCCCGTGCGCTGCATGCTGGCCATGCGCCGCCGCAGCATCTGCGCCTGCTGGAGCCGGTGCTGCAGCTGCTGCTGCCGCAGCTTGTGCTTGATGTTCAGGCAGAAGGGCACGGGGCACTTGTTCTCCTGGCAGTGCTTGGCGTGGTAGCAGCAGAGGGCGATGAGCTGCTTGCAGATGGGGCAGCCGCCGTTGGTCTTGCGCTTGCAGCCCTTGGTGTGCTGCACCACGCGCTTCATCTTCTGGCACGAGGGCAGCGAGCAGTTGGCGTTGCGGCACTGGCAGGCGTGCACCAGCGACTGGATGCAGCGCTGGATGCTCAGCCGGCGCGAGTCGCCCGGGTTGGCCACCGCCGCCGCCGCCTGGTTGTTGCTCTCGTCGTCCAGGCCCAGGCCCAGCTTCTCCATCTTGTGCTCGTGGCCCTTGACAGCGTAGCAGGCGATGCACAGGTCGTAGTCCTGGGAAACAGACAGACAGACAGACAGAGAGACAGAGAGACAGAGAGACAGAGAGAGAGAGAGAGAGAGAGAGAGAGAGAGAGAGAGAGAGAGAGAGAGAGAGAGAGAGAGAGAGAGAGAGAGAGAGAGACACAGAGAGAGAGAGACCCGACCGGGAAATGGTGTTAAACGATGTGGAAACACCGTGGGTGGAGGGCCAATAACACTGAGAACTTTTGGACCAGGCATCCAACACCACATTCATCATTCTTTCACCATTTATTCAACCTGAGAACGAATCCGCCTTTCGCTTTACTTGGACTAGCATCAAAACCACTTTTAACATTTTTACATCAAGTAAAAAACCCCCCAAATTTGTCACGCATCCTCCAATTCTGACTTTCCACTCCTTAACCCCATTGCCCTCCCCTTCTCACACCTACCGACTACAGGGCTACACAAAACACTACGACGGTCATACGCGAGTGGTCATTTCCCCCTGGCGGGTCGTGTCCTTACCTCGCAGACGGTGCAGTGCCAGCGCGTCTCCACGTGGTGCTTGCACTCGTTGCAGGTGTAGACGAAGCGGTCCTGGCTCTGGTTGTGCAGCTCCACCAGCATGCACATGGAGCTCCACTTGGAGCGCCGCAGCGAGGAGAACTCCAGGTGCTTGTCGCGCGCCAGCGTCAGGAAGGCGTCGCGCCCGTCCATCAGGTCGCACGCCATCAGGCCGTCCGGGTCGGTGATGGGCGGCAGCGTGTTGCAGGTGGGCCCGGCGATCAGCCGGATCACAAAGAACACCTTTGGCGGAGGAGAGGACGAGGAGAACGAATCAGAAGACGTCGAGAACGTTTCGCACAGACTTCTTCATAGGCACACAACGACAATACAACTCAGCAGCCAATTCAGTTCAATTCCACATTAGCTTGACAGCACTATTACATATGAACTACAGGCCCCAACTTGATCTCAGGGTTCCCAGCTCTGCCCAACAGAGAACACCGTGGGCCTTTTGTCTTCTCCGTCTCTATTAAAGTGGACATGCAACGCTGGATGATATCATCATTTACAAGATTGACTCCCACTCTTATAAATCCTAAGAGGTTTAAAATGACCTATCTCAAATGATGTTCTAAACTAGGTTCTCTATAATCTCAAACAACATCATGTTCCCCCTTCCCGACGCCTACCTCTTTGTGCTTCTCCATGGTGGCATAGAGCTTCTGGGAGAGGTCGTTGGACACGTTGGGCATCCCGGGTTTCTTCTTGTTGGCTCGGCTCAGACTGCTTTTGTTCTTGCTGGTCTTCTTGTTGTTCTTCTTCTTGGCGTTCTTGCTGTCGCCTTTCGTGGCCTGTGGGAAGCATAATGAGGACATCAATGCATTTCAATTTCTAAAGGCACCTTTTGTTCTGAGCATGCAAATGAAACGATGAAAGTACCCTGTTTGGAAGCAAAAAAGAGCCAAAAAAGACAGCGAAATAAAAATAATTTCATGATATTTTTTTTCCAATGCAGAACTGACACTGATTGATTTATTTCAAAAAAGGTAGGCACACCACAAAGATTTTCCTTTTTCATTCAAATAGTAAGTGAGACTTATTGCTTTAGCATGCATTTTGGAGTACACACAACAACAAAATAGCCCAACATTTTTCTTGGACACCTCAGCTCCAGCCCACCTCTATTAGGCTTATTCTGGAACAGACCGATCTGTTCCAGTCGGACCTGCCGGTTGTGCTGATTTAGGATGCCAGATAATAGATCTTCACGTTTTATTAACAGAGCCAGGGATGTGCATGATACTAGGTAAATGAGTAAGTGTTTCCTTTCCTTCCATGTTCCCTCCGGTTCTAAGAATGTACTGCAGGCAAAATTTAAGGACTATGGAGAAGTCAGTCTCGACACCATTTCCACTGAAATTAATGTTCATTCATGATCGTAAACACAGTCGTGTAATGAAATCTATGCAAATATGACTAAGCTAAGCGAAGATGGATTCAAACAGGGCCAAATCCACAGAGCTAGCTCAATCTGAGTCCATTGAGACATTAAAAAGTCACACTCACGTCGACGCTCTCGTTAGAAGTGCTGTTCTCCTCCCTCTTCCTCTCCTCCTCCTCCTGCTCCAGCTCTTTGATGCTCTCCTCCAGGACGTTGGGCCAAAAGTCACCTTCGAAATAGGGCAACTCTTTGGCACTGGTCAGGCGGTCCTCTGTGGCCTGCTTAAAGATGTCCTGAAAACAACAACAAACATGGCCGTCAAAACCAGGCAAAAAAAGAGAAAAAAAGGGGGGGGGGATAATAATAAAAACATCCTTAAAACCTCAACTAAAAATCAAGCTTGTGTCTATGATGCTGTGTCACACTGATTACTAACCTTGTAGTCGTGCACTATGCGCTCCGACACGGCCTTGTCCAGCATCTTCTTGTACCACTCCTGCAGTCTCTTGGGCTTGGGGATCTTTTGATCCATAGGGTGACAGTGGAAGATGTAGTCGTCACCTTCGCTGGGTGGGCAAGCCCAGATATGCCCCTGGGTATACCTACACACACACAAGGAAGCCATTAATACAGTAAGGACATCACCTGGCTTGTGATCATTGTCTCGCCCCCTTATGCACGTTATTAGTAAGGGCTACAGAGCTTTGTAACTCACCCCAATCTCCTTGCGTACTCCAGGTACCCGAGAAGAATCTCGTGGTACACTGCAGTCCTTAGATGGCGTGGCTGGAAGAAGTGGACACTGTCCAGATAGGATATGTAAACTCGCCTACGGGAGAAGAGGGGACCGACCAGGTAAGTAAAAAGCCAACATAACAGATTTAATATAACTCAAGAAGTCCATTAAAAAATGAATCCTCCAGTCATCAAGAACTTCACATCTTTTCTTCAACAGAGCCATCACTCTACAGTATAGATACCTCAGGCAGGGATTAAAGCAAAAAAAAATCCTGAGCCTGAACATTTTTAGACTCGTGCATGCGACTCTATACGAAACTATGTTGGTTGATCGATTGGAAACCGGTTTACTTTTTGGAGTGTTTGCACACGACACAGGCCTTGTTTGGGATGTTGGACCCCAAGAAAGGCCAATAAGTGGCAATAGTAGTCCAACACACTACAATATGATACATGTAGCATTTAGGATTTCTTTTTATATCAAGTTTTGCTGCTAATCTTTGTCTTTGACAGGTTACAATTGACCTAGGCTACAATCATAAGGTGTCATGTTGTCAGGATATGTGAAATTGGAAGGCAGGCATTTGAAGAATAAGATTTAGTTGCAACCATTTAAGTTAAGGTATTCAAAAAAGACAATGATTCTCTTTCTAAAGAGTAGGCTAATAACAGTGTTTCCCACAGATTAGAAGGCAATGTGTGGTGGTCGCCTCATGTCTGACTTTTTATCACTTTGCTTTCACATAATGTGAATTTATTTATTTAATGATTTTTTAACAAGATGTAAAGCGCACACACACGTGTAATTATTCATACATTCTGTATACTGACATTTCTGATATTCATAACAGCAAACTTAATGCAGCTTATAGCCTGCTATTCATATTACAACTCCACCTCTTAAATTCAGCTGTTTGATTGAAGCCTCAAAATATTGTAAACAAAGTAGCATAGTTGGCTAGTTTATCATACTCTAGCTGGTTGGACTGTTCAGTGTCCCCACGTGTGTTTAAGTTTCAAGGTAAGCTCATACTTTTTCTCCTAGGGACAGGCCCTTTAAATCTTGGAGTTGAAAAACATGGTATTGAGATGGTCAGTCAACTTGAATGCAGAGTTTTAATCAGATGTGTGCAGCATAGCCTACTAATGATGCTAACCGTATTTAACAATAATTCAGCTAGTCGTCTTCTGTGCGTCATTGCGTTCACGATTGTGAATATTTTATTTGGATTAAATGTGCACGTCGAGGGGCGGGTATGAGTGCGCACGAGAGCGGGCCAAGGAGATTATTAGCCTACTTCTATACGGTTTGGTAAAGTTGCACGCATAGTCTACAAAATTTGCGGAAGAATTTATGCTTCCACCCGCAGCGTCAGGTGCATTAGTGCGACCGCGCTTCCAGAGATGATCTCGTTATGGAGACAGACGCGGTGTGCACGAAGGGGAGTCTGTGTCTGTGTCTGAGTGTGTATTAAAGGGTGCGTGACGCGTGAGTGACAGAGAGGGAGAGCAGGGAAAGGAAATTCAGCTTAACGAATGCTGCGTGTTTTTCAATAGCGTTAACAAATAAATAATATTTTAAAAAATGAACGCAGTCAATGGCCGCACGCCGGAATTCCGGCACGGTGCCGGAAAACTTTAATCCTTGCTCAGGTGGTTACAGTAGTATGACTGTAATGGATAGAAACTTGCCTTTGATTGGGCTGTGGGCAGTCAGAGCCATACTCCTGTACATGCATGCCAAAAAAGCAGACGTCCGCCCCGTCGATGTCCTCAAACGCAAACAGAGCTTTGGAGCGGTAAGGAAAGGACTCCGCCATTTCTCCACTGTCCACAAACCTGTAGACAGACAGACAGACACACAGACAGACAGACACACACACACACACACACACACACACACTTCCATCAATCTCCCAATCCACGATAGAGCAATATATTTTTTTTTGTGGAGATTAGACTACAGGTCATCAGTTGGTCTCTGTGCTCACCTGGACTTCATTCCTGGTTTGACCTCCACGACCTTGTCGGAGACGTGAACCACGCGGATGGTGACATCGCCGGCTTCGGGGTGAGACTGTCGTCTCAGGTAGTCGTTCACCCGCGTCTCCAGATAGCTGCTGAGTTTATTCTGGGGCAGCCCTGGCGAAGGACAAAACACAAGATAACGTTAGCGACCACAGGAGTGCCACAGCAGAGAGTCCAGTGATGTGTAGGCACTCGTCCACTCGTGCGTAAATGGTGCCGGAAGGAAGGTCAAGGTTGCGCTTACTCTTGGCTGCGTATTTATTCTCCTTCCGCGACTTATTCGATTTCTTCAGACAGCTGTTGCATACAAATCTGCAATGAACAAGATCAACGGTGTGAGGTCAGACAAGAGCGACTGCGAACGGGTTGAGAAGCGACATCAAGTCAAGAAGTGAGACGGAACACGGCAAGATCGTTTAGCTTACCCTGATGGCCAAATCGTATCATGGTGCAGAACGCAGATTTGATGCATTTTACGCCCACAGTCCAAACAGGTTGAAAACCTGAAGAGAAATACATAGTAAATGCAAAAAAATACAGATGAATGAAAATGAACCAAAACCACATTACATACCATCTGTAATTATTTGGAGGGCTATTTGTGCTCTGCTACACAGGGCAAATCTGTCCATACTACATACACCAAGGAGCACAGATGAAGTGACTAGTAACACGTACATTTCAGGATCCAGTGTGTCATTCTTCTTCTTCTCAAACTGCTCTTTATTGATGGACCTACAAAGAGGATGGACAGACACAATAAAAACAGTCCCAGCGACAGAGGCAGGAATGCTAACAACAACAAACAAACAAATACACACAACTTATTATTAGTTATAACTTATTACTGACTCTCTTTAAAACAGACTGTTGTTACCACTCTAAATTATTGTTTTTCTTAGTATGCAGGGGCATTGGCCCATTGCAAGGTTATTCTGTTTCAGATTCAGCCAAGACTCTTGGAAACTCTTGGAGTTTGTTAAGTCCAAACAGCCACAGGGCTTTTGAATCCCTTATAAGTCATACAATTAGTCAAACGCTTTTGCCAATTTAATATTCGGGAAACTGAACTCCCATCAGTATACCAAAGACTCAGAAATATCCGTCCTATCCTTTGGCAGAAGTTATTTTCAGGATCTTTCGACACAACAGGAGCACAAGCCAAAGAGCCAGGGGGATAAATCAGGCGGGAAATGTGAGAATAAAAAAACTTTTAAAAAAAAGGGGGGACAAAATGGAAAGATATACTACATATGATTTACTATCATTCATATTCTGGGGCCTAATTTCTCTAACAAGACTCGTTTATTCAGGCGTGACAGTCATTCCTATTTTATGCATCTGGAGATCATGACCCAACATGCCTCGTTTCCTTCTTTTTGAATAATGTTGATGCTTTTCAGGTGCAATTACTTTCAGAACTGACATTTTTTCCACCAAACCGGAGTTGCATTAATCCCCTGGCAATTTAGCCACTTCTGTTTGCAACCCAAACCTGGGAAATGCATGCGCCGGCATGTCTACGCGCCTCCACAGCGTCTGATGAGCGCTGGGCTCTGCCCGGGATGCCTTGTGAACCGCTGACAGGTTGACATTTGGAGGAGTGGAGCAGGGTTTCTTGGACTCTACTCTGCTGTTTATGGAAGGTCTCCATTCAAAATGTAACCCAGTCCTTGTTTCAAAGACAGTGTGCGTGTGTGTGTGCGCGTGTGTGTGTGTGTGTGTGTGTGTGTGTGTGTTGGTTAATTATTGGACTTGAACCTGGCAAAAAAGACTGTCTGGGGTTGAGGGAAGGAGGGAAGGAGGGAGGAGGAGGAGGAAGGAAGGGAGGAAGAGAGGAAGAGAGGGGGTACTCACGTCTGAGGCTGGGTAGGGTCATCCCCCAGGGACACACTCTCACCCTGGATCTCGTTGAAGCACTTTTCACAGAAGTGGTACCTGCCAGCAAGAAGCCCATATTTTCGTGAACTACACCGTTCAGCCATACGGCAACAGCCAATCACAGAGACGGCACGAGGACGCAGCCACCAATCAGGGCGGGACGGGGCGGGGCGGGGCAGGCCAAAGGGTAAGCAGGCACAGACGGGGAGCGCAGGACAGGGTCGTCGTCAGAGCAGCCAATCATGATGCAGGATTTACACGGGGGAGGGTTGGAGTTGGGGAAGGGGAGGGTGAGGGGATTGGTTTGATGGTTGATTGGATGGATGAAAGCAAGCCATGACGAGCAGACATAAAAAAGGAGGAGGGGGGGGGGGGTAGGTTGGGGGCATTAACATGGAGGGGTTAAAAAACAACAGGGAATGGACAGGAGGGGAGGTTTTGAGGGGAGACAACACCACGGACAAACACAAGACAAGCAGAAAGCCAAAGCAAAGCACAGATTAGCGTTTGTACAGGTAATGAGGGTCAAACCAGCACACCTACACAGCTGTGGCAGAATCAAAGGGAAGGGAGGTGGGGGGGGGGGGGGGACTGGGCGATGGGACACGGTCATTTAAGGACACATGAGGACACTGAACACACAAGCAGCAGAAGCAAGGCTGTTCCGCAAGCCAGGCAAGCTCATTTTAGAGTTGGTGCTCTCATTATGCTTTTCATTGCAATTAGTCTGTGCTTTAGTTCATTTATGTCGTTACTGATCATTTCCCTTTGGGACCAATGCACTTATCTCAAATTAGTGTCGCAAATTACTATTAAAGGCCTACAAGAATGACAACAGAATAAAAAGCACCAACTCTTAAAATGGCGGAATATAACAGACAAAGCAACCACATTAAGGAGTTGATTGGTGGAGTAAATATCAGCACAAGATTAACAGAACACGATTAACATTGCGTTTGGCATAACATTTCAATGTTGATGTTCACTTTGCAGGACAATACAGGTATCAATAGCTTGCAAATCATTCAACATCATCATACATCACTGGAATTTAAGAATCGTTTCTGGAATGATAACCATAAGCCTGCGCAATAATAATATTAACACGTACAAGTTTGTCTGGATTAACTTTTGTTGTAACATCGGTTTAGTATGTTTAATAGAATTAAAGTTGTTCAGTGGTGGGAAGCATGATTTATTGGCTTTGGATGACACTTGCAATCACAAACAGGCATGAGCTTGTGCTACGCCTGTGCTAGTGAGTGCTGTGATTACAGCGCGGGCCTCCGAGGAGTTAAGGTTGCACAACATGGCTATGGCTAAGGCTAAGGCCGAGTCGACGCTCGCTCATACTCACCCTTTACTCCAGATGGACACTACGCTCTTCTACTCTGTGTGCGTGCGTGCGTGCGAGAGAGTGTATGTACACTTCATGCGTTCCTGTGCATTTATATGTGGGCGTCTGTCTATGTGTCCAAGTGTGTGTGTCCAAGTGTGTGTGTGTGTGTGTGTGTGTATTCATACCTGTTCTGATAACTGAAGTAAGCAGCATCTCGTGGTATGGTGCACAGCTGCTTGCCATAGCAGCAGAGAGTTTGGGGGGAGAACTCCAACTGTAAAGGACAAGAATTTAAGGAGAGAAAGAGAGATAGAGAGCGAGAGAGAGAGAGAGAGAGAGAGAGAGAGAGAGAGAGAGCGCGAGAGAGCGAGAGAGATAGAGAGAAACAGAAAAGGGAAGAGGAAGAGAAAGACAGTGAGTGGTGAGCAACCTTTCCGTGTGCTTGTGAAATGAATGGCTATTGGTAAAAGCTGAAACAAAACAAGGCTGTGCTCCAATGCCTAAAAACGCTGCGCAAGCAAAAAAGGAACACGCAAGACAGTGACCGTCATTGTACGCCTCACCCCATAAATTTGGGAACAAATAACTTCGCCCAAGGCTCTGCATTTTGTGACACAATCGTCTACATACACCAAAGTCTAAAAGCCTGTCTTTTGCCCCGAAGCAATCATGACTAAGACGGGTTAACTGGCATGTGCCCCCCTTCCGCGATAACATTACAAACAACTCCCCCCTGCACCCCCCCCCCCCCCCACCACCACACACACACTCCCCCCTGCCCCCACACACACCCCCTCATCAACAACATAGCTCTCCCAGGAGGTAATGTGCTGAGCTCTCCGGCATTTAACGCTCAGCCTCACATGGCTCTCCTCGGCTCAGGGCTACGACAGGTGCGAGGGCGCTGCGGCCCGTCCACTGAGACTCCAGGCTGAAATGGATCAGTGGCCTGGACGCTGGAGCCGGCAGTGGACGCTGGAGCCAGCAGTGGACGCCGCACGCAAGCAAGGGCAAAAAAAGGCCAAGCACACAGGGAGCCCAGAAAACGGTGTAGAGTTGTACGTCTCAAATTAAGAAAACACATTACTGTATGTGCACACAGACACACACACACACACACACACACTGACACACAGAGACACACACACACAGAGACACACACACATACACACAAAACACAACACACACAAACACACCTTTCTCCCACAGCAGTAGCCCAGGCCCTGCATGACGGGGTCGATCTCCTGCTCGAAGACCTCGGCCAGCTTGGAGCAGTACTTGTAGACGCGCGAAGTCTTGCGGTTGTAGAGCCAGGCGTTGTTGAACATGAGCCAGATGTCGTCCACGTACTGCCAGGGCTCCTGGTACTGACCCGTGTCTAGCTTGCGCTTGATGGTGGACAAGTCGATGGGGTTCTTCACGATGTCGAAGTAGTCCTGCGGAGAACACCAAAGAGTTTCACAAGTCAGTCAAAGGAAGTAGAGTGTTGACACTTACGTAGCTCCTTATTTTTGAGAGTGGCTGACAATTCTGCCAAGGTACATGAATACATGGTGTTTATTTTGTGTAAATGTTAAGGAGGAACCTGACAGTCAGTTATTTTCTCCTAGAAGTCTCCACAACTCGATCACAGTGCTTCTGGCCATCTTATGACTGTGTTCATAAGTACAGATGCAATCTAGAGTACCGCTACTACACTTGCAAAGCTTATTAAAAACTTTGCCCAGTGTATTACGTTTGTCCCTTCTCAGCTGCCGTACACTGCACTGTTATTAGGCATTTTACACCTCCATATTTACACGTACTTGAACAATTCTTCTCTTACACATGAGCTGCAATAGACATAATTTATGTAAATTGCACGCCATTAAGCATGATCTCAAATCAGCACTTCAATTCAAAAGGCGTATCCTTAGTCAGTGGCAGAGATTAAAATCTTGGTACGTACAGGAATGCCCAGCAACTGTGGATCCACAGGTTGACGGAAGGGCAAGGACTCTGGGTCCTGACGGTACAAAGCCTCCAGTGTGGGCATGAGGGCTTGCCGTAGCTCCTCTGGCTTGAAGACTGCACAAAGTGGAGAGGTCAGAGGTGAAAGGTCAATAAAATTAGTACCAGGAATGATTATCATCATCACACCATTAATAACAAATAATTAAAAAAACACACAACTAATTTATATTAATAACATTTCAAATATCATTTATGTGAAATTTGGCTTTGTAGCAGTGTTGCATTCTACGTTTGTTCAGAACATAAAAGGCAAAGAAAGAAGAATGCGGTACAGGGAATATACGCCTGTTCACAACATTAAAAGTTAAAGAAAGAATAATGCAGTACAGGGAGTTAGTTGAAACTGAAATCACTGCGTGTCTAATGAAAGGAATAAAGCCGTACTCTTCTTCTTGCTCTGTGGTCCTGCAGGCGAGGAGCTGGTTGTCGAGGGCGTCGATGCCTCCTCTTCTTCTTTGGGTTCCGTCTTCACTTCCGGCTTCCTGTCTTCCGCCGTGGATGTCTCCATGGCGCTGCCTTTCCCGCCATCACCCGATGGCTCTTCTTTCTTTATCTTAAAAGGTGAAATTCACATTTCAAAGTTTAACACAACATTAAAGCAATTTCCCGCATATAAGACGTATTGTGTATAAGCCGCAGGACAGTGTTTTATGCAAGTTAAAAGAAACAAAACCATATTAACACCATATTAACTGCCCCCCCTGTATTAATCTCATAGCTACAGAAATTTTAGCCGCGGCTAATAGTCGGGAAATGATGGTACAATTAGGACACTACAGCAGTTCACAGCTGAAAGTCCACGCGACGCGACTTACATCTGGTTTCTCTTCCGTCTTCACGCCACCTAACTTTCCGATCCTGCCTCCGCCGGCCGACTCCTCGTCGTCGTCCTCGTCTTCGTCGTCCTGCTGCTTCACCTCCATCTTGGTGCTGAGGGCGGAGGCCGCTCCGTCGCAGGGCGCCTGCTGGGAGGAGGTGTCGGCGCTGCTGCTGCTGACGGAGGCCGGCGTGGCTACCTGCCCGTCCAGGTGGAGCGAGCCCTTCTGGGACAGCTGGAGAAAGGGCAGAGAGCGAGAGTCAGGAGGGCGAGAGGAGACGCGCTTCTGAGACCAACATTTAACACCACCATAGGGATCAGCTTACTCTTGATATCTTGATTTGAACATATTTGTATAATTCCTTACAAGTGCATAACATATTTTGACCTAGTGACATTTCCTGTGTATTAGCCGTATTGTGTATAAGCCGCAGGACAGTGTTTTATGCAAGTTAAAAGAAACAAAACCATATTAATTGCCCCCGTGTATTAACCTCATAGCTGAGGAAATGTAGCTAAATTGATGTATAAACCGCTGCTAATAGTTGGGAAATTACGGTAATCACATGTCAAACAATTCTTCCCTGACGACATGATCAACACAAAAAGTTAACGTATCCATTTCGTTAGGTATCCCCATGCAAAGCGACTCACTGGAGTGCGGGGCAGTTGAGATCCGTGCCCTGCGTTGGGGGTGGACAGAGTGCACTGCTGGCTCCCCGAGCCCACCGAGCCTGGGCCGCCTCCCATCGACTGCTGGCGCATCTGCGGGGGCTTGTCGGAGCCCGGCCCCTGGGAGAGGGGCCCCTGGCCGACGCTGCCGGGCAGCTGGGGGAGGCCGGGGGTGTGGGGCTGCGGCGTCTGGGAGCCCGGGTGTCCCGTCGGCGGAGGCGTGCGGTGCGGGGTGGGACTGCGGCTGCGGGCCGGCGAGGGCGAGTTGCGGACGGCCGGGGGGCAGTGCGGCATGGCGAGGGGCGGCTGCTGCTGCTGCTGCTGCTGGGGAGGGGTGGAGGAAGAGGAGACCGAGGGGGGACCCACGCTGCCGGGGCCCGTGCCCATGCCCGAGGACATCATGGAGGAGCCGCCGCCGGCCGAGCCGGGCTGGCCGAGGGGGCTGTTGACGGGCATGGAGGGAGGAGTGGGCATCTGGGCCTGCTGTGGGATGGCAAAACACACAGGGCTCAGGAGAGGAGCTCAAATACAACACCACACTACAACACACAGCAGTCACTACAAATGTACAAGAGTAACATCAGTGATGCTGTACAGTCAGTATGTTTACATGCACAGTTTAGCAGAGCAACAGTTATTATAGCTAATCTAGACGATTGGACTGGACTACTGCCTTTACATGCTAGATAGGAATTCTTAACCGGAATTACTGCATGTTTTACTCCGCTACGCTAGATGGCGTAGATCATCTAGATGCTCCCCTCTCTGTTCATGAACACCGACGCAGTCCGTATAAGCAAGATTAGCTTGCTCACTAGCGAACTTTGCATTATCAGTGTAACTAGTTATATAGCGGACAGTACTTTTTTAATCTGTTCGTATGGACATACTGGAGGATAATTCATATACGTATGAAATAAGGTGCCATTTATGCCACAGCTCTACATACTCATAAGTTTCATGTAGTTAGTTTGCCAACCAAGCTAAAACGGCTGAAGAGTACAGAGATGCAAACTATCTAGGTGTGCTAGTCAGACTGAAAGAGCTTCGATTTCCTCCGATTTCATGCTTACATGTTTACATGCATTTCAAAACTTCGGTTTGTGTCGGACTAACACAATAATTAGTTTTTTTTTCCCAGCATCATGCAAACATGCTCAGTGACGTGGTGGGGGGGGATTCAGCTCCTATGACCTTGTCTGTACTTCCCCATACAGGAATGTAACATTTCAATATAAAAAACTAAGATTAGACACAGATACAGTCTAAAGTTAGGAGTTATTTTCTAAACATAATACTATGGAGACTCCCATGTCCATTAGTGTGACTCTTTACAGTCAAGTCTGAGAGGAAAAGATCTATCTTCTCACCTGAGGAGGACCACCAGGTGATCCTCTCACCTGAGCCATGCTAGCCTGGCCGCCAGACTGGCCCATGTTAACGTTGACGTTGCCGAGAGATGGACCAGGTCCAGGGAACTGGCTCTGCACCGGTGCCATGTACTGGTTCTGCATCTGGCCCACGTTGGGCTGGGGCATCCTCGCTCCACCTCCCATTCCCATCTGCTGAGGAAGGAAGGAAACACACACACACACACACACAAAATGTACAGCCGTCAGACGCATGAACTCTGTGACATTTGCTTAACTGGGTCACACTGACACCACTGCGCACACACACACTCACACACAGACAGTGAATCTACACGTCAGCAGTGGCAAGGAACCAGTCTTCTATGGTCCGAGGGGGCTGGTCAGAACTCTTACCTGGCTCATGGGCGATCCGAGCTGAGGGGGCGGAGTAGCCCTGGGACCCATGGGCATCTGGTTAAAGGGGGGCATCCCTACCAACCCAGGAGAGAGGAGAAGAGGAAAAGAGGACATTAGACTGAAAGCAGTCCTATGGCAATGGAGCCTGAATATACTTTTTTTTTTTTAAACAAGAAGAACGGTGAAGAACACCATCACACAACAATCACCACAATTTTAGAGAATTTTGATTTTATGTTTTCTTGACGAAGAAAACATAGAAATAGTTCAACCCATTGGTCAGATGCAAACACTATAAATGGAATAATTTGCATGGGATAATAAACACAAATGTAACAATGGCCAATCATACCTGCAGGGTTCTGCATCCGGTTGACCATTTGGGTGGGCCCTGCTAATGGACCATCTATAGATAAAGAGAGAGGAGGAGAGTGAGACACTGTGTGAATTGGGACTTGGTGTAGGATGATTAAGACCGAGCATGGTGTGTTTTTGTGGTGTTAAGATAAACTCTGTGTGAGTGTGTGTGTGTGTGTGTGTGTGTGTGCCCACTCACTAAGTGGCAGTCCCGTTGGCGGTGTCGGCTGGCCCATTACAGGAGGGCCTGGCGGCAGGACACTGGGGGACATGCCTGGTTGACTTCCCATCATGCCTTGCTTCTGCAGCCGTGTCCGCCGCTTCTCTTCCAGCTCCTTCTGGATCTTGTAGATCTTCTCTGCCAGGAGATGGTAGTACTCAGCCTGAAACACCACCAAGGAGCGCAAGAGTCACAAACAAATTAACAAAACAAACAAACAAACAAACAAGACTGCAGTGAAGATACAACCTAATAAAACACCAGTCAATTGCCACACACACACACACACACCACTTCCAGAAAGTTCCGACAGGAGCAGTGCCTAATGATCCAGCAACTGCTCCCATCCAGACAACACAACAGTCCGACAGGCCCTTACCCTGCTGTTGGCAGACTCGTACATGTCCCCCTCCACCTTTCGTGCGTACGCCACCAGGTTCTCCATCCGCCGGTCCTTCAGAGCAGCGGGGTCTGGCGTCGGGAAAATGGCCTGGACACTGGAGAGTGAGGCGAGGTTGAGTAACGTAAATGGGACTAGCATGATCTCTAACTGCTATGTGAACTCAGTAATATGACACAGAGTTAATAAAGAGACGTGATGAATGTAGGTAACAACTAAAAAAATAAGTTTGGTGAATCTGTATGTGTATATATATATGTGTGTGTGTGTGTGTGTGTGTGTGTCTTACAGCTTGTGGACGAGGTGATTGCGCAGATCCTGTGTGATGTCCTCATGCCAGCTCTTCCTCATGCCCCCTGTAGAGGCCGGGTTGGCTGTGGGCATGGTGCCGCTGTCATTCATCAGGCTGCACAGAGGAAGAGGAAGGGTGGGGGGTGGGGAGAGGAGAGGAGAGAGAAAGTACTTAGAACTCTGGTAGACCACACAAGCTTACAGGTAGTTCTTCATGTAACATTTAAATGAGACCAGGAGGGAAATTACAAAATTCGAAACCTGACCTGTCGGTTTCAAATGTCAGCGGACATAATGACGTTAAATACCCAATCAAACCCTCTAACAAACCAGCGTAAAAATGTTTCTAGCCAGAGCCAGAGAATTTGACTAGGGATGCACCGATCCGATATTTGGATCGGATATCGGCCCCGATATGAACAAAATAGCTGGATCGGGGATCGGAAAAAATGAGCCGATCCATGGGCCGATCCGAATTCAATATAGTCTCAAAAAAGGGCTGAGCCATGACGCGCAACCAGCCATTTAGCGCAGCTCACTGCTGCGGTTTAGAGTGTGCCTCACCTCACTATGTGTCTAAATTCATGGATGGGATAAATACAGATACCAAATTTATGTCATAGGATCAAAAGAATATCTATACTAACCACCATTTGTCATAGATTAATTACGATCTTCATGCGTTTTGTTGCATTTAGGCAACACGTTAATGTGTAACAGTCAACAAAATAGGCTACTCAAACTAAACACATTGTCATTTTCATCTCATCTGTATAAACTGTTCTTGGTATAAAGACATGCAAATGTTCAAATTGGCTGTTAAAAACGTATCATTTATTAGATAAAACGTACAACTTCTACCGTTTACCACCATTCAAACTCCGTGTGAACTAATTAGTTTATCGTGGGGAAACTGCGGGACCGTACCACTATGAGTAAATAGAGGGGTTTCGCGGGTGACACCATTTTGGCAGGGGTGTTTCAATGTATGTCACTAATATGGGATTTTTATCTGCAAAATTGTTTTTTGTTAGATTTATTATTTAGTAATAACTGTGAACTTGAATTTGAATGCTGTTCCAAGTTGCTGCTGGTGTACAACTGTTTATTTTTAATACTAGTAATATAATCAATAATGATGATGATAATTATAATACTACTACTAATAATAATAATACTACTACTAATAATAATAATACATTACCTTTATATCTAAGTGTTATTTTGTTAGATTTTTTTTAGGAAAGTAATGTTTAGTTAGGGAAAGACTGAAGAATGAAGTCAAGCCTGATGCCTTTAGTCTTTTCCACATGGTGAGGTATACAGTTTATTAATTAACAATGGTATCGGATCGGTATCGGATATCGACCGATACGCAGAGCCCAGGCATCGGTATCGGTATCGGGACTGAAAAAGTCGGATCGGTGCATCCCTAAATTTGACATATCACAATAAACATCTTTATAGCTTAAACTGTTTGTAACAGAGAAGTGCACTAAAGATCTAATGACCTAATCTGAACACTGAACAAGTAAGGACACCCATCCATGGGCCAAGTACTCCTTGGGTAACCGGTTCTGTGGTTTAAAAAAGGGGTTCCAGCCAGTTCCTATCTCCTACATCTGCTTATTATCTGGCTGCTTAAAATGTTGGGCTCTAAAGTCTTCCAACTCATCCAGGATTGTGTTTCCCAAAAAGGCCATTTCATGCTTCTGCATCAGTTCTGCATGAACCTTTCGAAGTTCTGCTTCTCCGGTGTCTGCATTGCTCACCACCGAAATGGTAGTCAGAATGCCAAACTCCATAGACTGCCGTGCTGAAACACTAATCTTATTTGTTTTCTTGCTTAGATTTTGTAAAAGTTAGAGAGAGAGACACAGTACATTCCAATGACCTAGTTGTTGTAAACAGAAAATAAGTCTAAGGTTATTTGAAAGGTGTCTGCCAGCCAATTTATGTTACGTTAGCAAGAAAACTTTCCCACAAAGTACTACTTGCTGACAAAGTGCTGATTTCAAAACGTTACTGACAAATAGACACTTTACAAACAGATAACCCCGTCATTAAAACCAAAATATGCCTGAGTTTATCTGCAGGGCTTATGTCAGTGAACTAGCAGGTTGCTACTGCCCACAGTAAGCTGCTTCAAGCAGCCGGCTATCAACACACAGGGCGAGCCGACCAATCACAGTCCTTGCAATCAGTGCTGCCTTGACGCAAATGTTACTATTTTTTGGAGGTGCGCGTCAGTGAAAGGGCTTGGAGGGGCTAAAGTCATCAATTCGAAGCAGAAGCATAACATAGCCTAAAGACTAATTGAACAACCACCATAGTTAAATGGCAGAAAGAGAAAGAGAAAGAGAAAGAGAAAAAGACAGAGAAAGAGAAAGAGAAAGAGAAAGAACATCTTTCCACAGTTACCTCCGTGGTAGTTCAACAAAGACTTTTCGGGAAACATGGTCCAGACCTTCTCACGAGTCAGACTCCTATTGGGCATTTCTGTTCACGGGCTGGTTGCAAAAGGATGAAATGAAGGCTCACCTTGAGTTCATGTTGAGGTGCATCATGGTGTCCTGCAGAAGGCTGCCCTGGTTGGGTCCTTGGCTGCCCACTGCTCCGTTCACTGGGTTCCCTCCTGAGAAAAAAAAACATGCGATGAGTGAGCAAAGTTTGGACAAAGAGAAACGAGCAGAACTTCCCCGCACACCTAAACTGTTAAAACTTTGGTCCTGGGTTTTACTGTAGATAATCCATTCAATGATCCAAGTAGGCTTAGTCCAAAGAAATGTCGCAACCACTGTGGAATCAGCAAAGTTCAGAGATTTTTCACATCTGCAAGCTTTCACTGAGGAAAGGTCATTTGGGAGAATTCCATGTTCTACTCTGCTCTGCTCTGCTCCCCACAGCGTTATTAACCAAATGATTAGATCCCCCACAGGAAATGGGGATTCATTAAAAAGTGATTCACCTGCTTTTCAAGTCAGCACATCAGAAACACTATCTGATGCAAGAGCAACTCGCTTGCGGACATTTGAAAAAGGGTGAAAACGAGCACTTAAACAACGTGTGTGTGGTGCTTTGTCTGCGTCATTCTCCTAGGAGTTGATGCCCAGCCCTTGTACTGCCCTGTGTCGGCTGTGAACCCTTACCCATGGCGTTGAGGGATCTGGACGTGGCCTGGTTGGGCTGAGGGTGCACCTGGTTGCCCGAGTAGGTGAGGCCCAGGGCGGCATAGGCCCTCTCGATGGAGCTGGGGTCAATCTGGCCCGGCGCGTTGAGGCTCGGGGTGCTGGGCTGACCGCCGGGCACTGAGCCAAGCCCACTGCCCAAGCCGAGGCCTGCGGAGCCCACGAGAGCTGTGGGGAGAGAAGGGTAGAGGGAGAGAGAGAGAGAAGTAGAAAAAGACAAGTGCAAGGGGGAAGAGATTCAGCCACGTTACTAATGAGGTAAAACATTAAAACAAGTCACATTACACATGCAAAGGACCAAATATCATGCGCAAGATTATGATTTTCTGTGTGATCAGAACTGAACCAAAAGAAATAAACATTTCGGGACATACAATTGGTCTTCTGTTGGGCTGGCATCTTAACAGACACTATGCTTTAGTGTATATTTGTTTTACACATGCACAGCTGCTCCAAGATGAATGATATAATTCAGGTCCCATCTCCAGTTTCAAGTCGCCCCAGTACATTTATCAGTGATTTTATTTAAACAGCTAGATGAAGAGAATCTGATCTGGACACGATCCTGCCAAGGGCCATTCAAATGCCCGATCAAATTCCCAACTAAATCTGTGCTTTATTTTTATAGAAAGTGATCTGATATGGGTGGATCTCAAAAAAAAAAAAAAAACAGGGCATGGTAGTTTGCATCGGATTCCATTTCACCCCATGCAAGGTTGCCAAAGTTGTACTAAGAATATGCCGAAATGCCATCAGCAGGAGCTGGCAATGTGGTGCCCTGCTGTGTGTGTGTGTGTGTGTGTGTGTGTGTGTGTGTGTGTGTGTGTGTGAAGTGGCGGGACTAGCGGCGTCTGGACAGTGAGTACACACACTCACACTGCTGATTCCTCTTGTCTCCGGCGTTTTTCAGCGGTAGACACACGGGGCAGTCCTGTCGAGTGCAGTTCTTCCAGTGGGAGATGATCTGTCTGGACGAGGCACAGTGCGCCACTGTGTAAAGACGCAGAAAGACAGAGAGAGAGACAGAGAGAGAGACAGAGAGAGAGACAGAGAGAGAGACAGAGACAGAGAGACAGAGACAGAGAGAAAGAGAGAGAGAGAGAGATGGGGAGAGAGAGAGAGAGAGAGACAGACAGACAGAGAGAGAGCTTAAGGTCAATACAGGTCACGATGAGCCCTCTTCACCAAGTAAGAACACAACCAACACTAGGAGCGGGGCACTCTTGTGCTGAACTACAGAACCTCATTAATCATTGGCCAAGTTAAGGCCATAATATTGACTTGAGTCTTGAGGCAAATATATAATGAATATCAACAAATACTGTTCTCAAAAAACAAAAACATCAATTCTACTATAGATGAATCACATTTTTCTTTAGCGTTGAAAGAGAAAAAAAATAACCCTCCTTAATAAAATTTCAATATGATGCATTCATCTTAAAAAAACAGCCACAAGCCACAACAACCCACACCCTCAGAAGCCCCTCACCTTGGCAGGTCTTGCCGGCCTGGCAGTGGGTCATGTGGTTGAGGACGTTCTTCATGGTGCGGCAGTGGGGCAGGTTGCACGGACGCATCTCGCCGTTGGCCTGCTCGCGCCGCTGGCACTTGTGCGCGTGCAGCAGGAGCACCAGCTGCTGCTGGATCAGCTTGCGCTTCTCCGGGTCGGCCGTGGGGGGTACCCCCACCCCGACGCCCACCCCGGCAGCCGCCCCGCCCGGGCCCGCTGGACCCAGGCCACCCTGAGCGTTGGGCACCATACCCGCTGGTCCTGACGTGGCCACCCCACCTGCTGTGGCCTGCTGGGACGCCTGGGACAAAGGTAAAGAGGGAGAGAGAGAGAAAAAAGGCGACAAGAAGAAAGGAAAGGAGAGAGATGGGATGTTAAATTGGATATTGCGAGTGGAAACTTGCCGTTCGATAGCCAGAACATGAAGAGGTTCGCTCTGGGTTTCATCCGTCTCGGTTTCAAAAGATCCCACCTGGACTCCATTCTATCTATTTACAGCAACACAATCAACCAAATGAAAGGTGGCCACATTTGTGCAAAACATGTTCCACGGACCCACAATAAGGCTAAACTACAAACAGGCTCTACTCTACTGTGAAGATATTTTTGTGCTTTTCCTTATTCTCCTTGACACACAAACCTGGTGATAAATAATATTGGAACAATATTTCTGAATTGAACATTTTCATTGAGCAATACAATTTAAGATGCCAATGATTTAGCTCAATATACGATGGGAGAGGGCGAGACAGAGCAAGAAATGTGTATGTTTGAGTGTGTGGGGCTGAATGATGCCATCTAGGCTACGTTTACACTGGCAGACTGTGATGCAGTTCTGATTTTTTTTGTCTATGCGATCTTCTTGCCTGTCCGTTTATATCTACGTTTCAAAGTGGCCCATATCAGAAAAAATCTGTGTTTACATGGTTCACTAATTTGCTTAACACTTGAGACAACCCGCATGTGCACAAGAGGGTTTAGTCACCGAAATGAAAGCAAACACACAGATGGCACTGAAAATGCACGGATTAGATATAGGCACAAAATCTAAACTGTGCATCAAGGCCAGCCAATGTAAATGCAGCCTTGCACACTTCTAAATTGCACCACATCCATAAACCTGGACTGAATAACTGTATAATTATAATATCATCATTTAAAGTTTACACTATAGCACGTTAGCAACAACTGTTGAATTGGGTCTGGAGTGGTAATAGAACTTGTCTATGCAAAAGTAAGAGCGAATAGAGGCAGGCAATCCCTCCTGCCCCAAGCAGAAAATTCGGGAGAAAAAAAAAAATGCACGGCTGTTGTAGGGTCAGTTCAGTTTGGGAATTTCCTGCTACTAATGTGCTCGGAAACCAGAGCACAAGCACAGCCCTGCTCAGAGCCGTACGGTGCAGCGCAGCAGCAGAATTAAGAAGCCCTCATGCATAAGTAGCAAAGGACAGAGAGGGAGGAAGGGAGGGAGGGGGAAAGAGTGAGGGAGGGAGGGGGGGAGGGATGGAGGGAGAGAGCGAGAGGGAGGATATCAGCATGTTGGTCTGCTCACCATTCCGGCCATCCCTTGCATGGGCTGCGGCTTCTTGTCCAGGCTGAACTGGGCCAGGCTGTTGGGCAGACCGGCTTTGTTCTGGAGCTGCGGGGCCAGCCCAGCTCCTCCCAGACTCTGGCCTGCGGACTGGCCGTACGGGCCTCCATAGGGGCCCGCGTTTCCCATCATGCCCATCTGAGGAGGAGCGGGAGGAGAGGGAGGAGGGGGAGATGGAGTTATGGAAGAGGGACAGCAACAACACAAATTTGTTAGCTTACACATCAAAAAAAGAAGTGTTTGAGTGTTTACATTTCTTCAAATAGACAATTCTAAACGGTTCATTACAGACTCATTACGTGCCATTAGGAAGAAAATGTGAACTGGACAAAATCATGTGCTTATTAAGCCTATTACATCCCGATAATAGTGTCAATTATATCCAATACAGCAACTGAAACAATAAGATAACGTCAACACGGGACCTTCGACGAAAGACTTCACTAACTCAAAGCGATTAATCAGTGTGTGTCCACAAAAAGAAACTCCACAGCCATTCATCAAAATGTAGAACGGTGCAGTACAGTAGAAGGCATCAGCTGAGGACCCGACGCGTTCTACTGCGTGCTAGATGGGCAGGGCAGTGGCAGTGGCAGGTCAATGACGCCATAAAAACAAACAATAAAAAACGCCACTACTTTCACTTCGAGCGGCTTAATTCCTCATTCTTCGCAGAGCGTGCCACTTTAAATAACAAGGCGGCTGCACCGGGGCCTGAAGTGAAACGGCCATTTTCGCTCCATAGGGGCACTAACTCAGTCGAGCTTTTACTGCTCATCTGCCGCGCCGCGGCCGCAATTAAAAGCGGCCATCTTCTCGGGGGCAAGCGCCAGACGCAGGGACCGCTCCTCATCAATTAGGCAGGTAATTTACGCCCCCATTAAGACATCAGAGACAGATTAGACCAGACAACTCAATTAGAGCGCCGGCAGCGCGGAAGGTGGAGCTCATCGGAGAGTAAACGGCTTTGAGCCAGATCAGCAGGAGGATACTTGTATCTCCTGTACGACACAAACCACGACTATCATGATGGAGGAGGTCAGGTACCAGCCTTTTTTTTTTTTTTTTTGCAAGACAAAACCATCAAACCAGCCACACATACACAAGCACTTGTGTGACCCTGCACAGCAACATCAACAATTCTAGATCTTCGACTCAATGCACAGATGCATTTTGCAATAGCAAAATGACACATTAAACAAACATTATTCTTACGCTACTTCAGGGAACAACCTCATGGACAATTTAGAACACAAACATGAAATGCTGCCTCTACTTACTACCCTATGGGATTCAAAGTCTTTTCTTTTCACGCTAGTTGGCCAACATCTCCATTCCTACACCGACATTCCCAACACTGAACTCTGCCCCTTTTCCTTTAACGCGATGCAGCCGCCCACACAGAGCTAGGCTCGGCGACACGCCTGCAGGGTCCTCCTACCTTGTTCAGTGCTCCGGGTTGCTGTGCTCTCAGTGCGTTCTGGCCGGCCACTCCTGGCTGCTGTTGCTGGAGCGTCTCGGCCAGCAGGTTGCTGTTACTGCCCATGCCCTGGTTGGGGTAGCCCATCCTGGGGGAGCCGTTCATCACCTGCCCCCCCATGCCCATGGCCTGCTGCTGGGGCGAGGGGCCCACGCCCTGCTGCGACTGCGGCCCGGCGCCCTTCTGGACGCCCATCATGCCTCTGTTCAGGCCGCTCACCATGCCGGCCATTTGCTGCTGCTGCATCAAACTGGACTGCTGCGGGGACATGTGCTGCTGCTGAGACTGGGGGCCCATTCCCTGGGGCCCCGGCGACATCTTCATGTTGCCCAGGAGGTTGCCCATCCCTGGCCCGGCCTGGTTTGCCCCGGGGCCTCCCTGCTGTTGCTGCTGGGCGCCCGAGCGGAGGAGCTCGGAGAGCTGCTTGTGCTTGGCAGCGGCGTCCTGGCCCACGGCCCCGGCCATGCCCAGGCCCATGGAGCTGGAGCCCGGGCCCAGGCTGGTGTGCAGCTGGCTGAGGTCGCCCCCATTGGCCAGGCCCAGCTCCGAGGAGCTGATAAGTTCATCTGGGAGGTCGTGTTCCAGGTCAAAGAGGGAGCCAAAATCTGCAGGAGAGGGATGGACATATAGGGGGAGGACGCAGAAGACAGACAGGCAGAAGGACAAGTATGGGAGGGAGGGGAAGGAGAGCAAAAACCGACATTAGTTTTGTTTGCAAACCAATGAGAGCATTTCCATTAGTCAATCACAATGATTTCGTTTTCGCAAGCTTTGAGGCAATAAATCAAGTCCAGCAGTGCTGCAAAGTCATAAAGTCATCAAAGTCGGATTTGTTTTAAAAAGAAACTTTTCCCTCTTAAATGACACGGACGAAAAAATAACAATTGCTCCAGCATGAACTCGAGTCTTTTGCCATTCCACAGGGCTGAAAGACAACACAATAAAAACATCTCGTTGTGGCTTCCTCTGCGTGATGCCCGAGGCGTTTGCGTGCAGCGAGCGGGAGAGAGATGCTTCCTCCCTGGGCAGAGTGGCAGCACAGAGCAGGGCCAGTGTGGGGTGGCGGTCCCCTGGGCCGCCTGTGGTTTTGACTGGGTGCCAGGGGCTGAGTGGATGTTGTAAGGTCGTGGCACTGAGCCGTAGGGAGGTAAACACTGGCGCCCAGCTAAGAGCAAACAACACTTACGTTCACACTCGCACACACGTATGGGCGCACACACACACACACGCACACGCACAGGCACACACGCACACACACATACATACACAAGTGCAGTGGAATACACACACACACACACAAACACACGCATGCTCACGCTTCTACTGCTTACTTAAGGGGCGGGCCTTAAGGGTAGGAGAGATTTCCAGAGTAAACAATCATATTTCACTGACATATCAGGACATAAACAAGCAAGCAAGACCACCAACCTGACAATTACAAGCTTTGCTGTTCGACTGCTGACAGCGATGATTTTTTTTTTTACACTAAAGTCAGAAGCTATAAAAGATGGTATTCCTCAAAGGGTCCTCATCCAACCACTTCCCAAAGTTTACGAAAAAGTACACACAAGGGACTTTTTTTTTCAAATAAATAATAAATAAATAAATAAAAATAGAAGCAGCAGTCTGAATATGACAAAATCCAAAAATCCGTCACTGCCTGCCAAACACATCACATCTTTAAAAGTGGCTCAGCAGCTCTCAACTAAAAAGAACCAGCTTATTAAGAAACACTCAGTAACACAGAGTAACTGGAATCTTTCAGCATGCATGATGCTGTTCACTACGTCTGGACTGCTCGCGAGACGCGCTGTTGCACCAACAGGCAGGAAAGCAGGCCAAGATTGCTTACAGCCTCCTCTACTGCCAATCAAATTCGAATCAAGAAGCCCTCTACCTCTTCTCTCCCTCTCCCTCTTCTCTCTCCATCCACACTGCCGGCTTCCATGGAAGCAGTTGACAGCATGAGAGGTGGCCACATAAGTGTGCCTAGAGCTAGTGCATGCATTGCATGCACATGACAACCCTTCTCCTGCAATATCAGTCTGAGTCTAACAATCTACTAGCTTCTGCTTCTTCAGAATATCATAATACTGCCTTTTTGGGTGCATTTAAGGAGCACATCCACTGCAAATCGCCATTATCTGAGCTGTTATCTGATGGATGAATGACAGTATCTGAGGGCAATATAATTGCCAACACTACCCCCGCCCCCCACCCACCCGAATCCAGCCAGACCAATCTGAGCCAAAATGCATACATCACTTCAAACGTCTTGCTGACAAATGGGACTGTCAGCCATTTCGAATCTCAGTCTGTGTCCCCTGTTTTTAGAACTACGGGAGGAAGCAAAACGGTGAATCGCTCAACTTCATAACTTAGAGGAGTCGACTTAGGAATGCAAATGGCATTATGGAAGTTTAACGACATGAGATGAATCTTGCCAATTATATTAACTGGCGATGAGTAGCGATCCCATTTGGATTATTAATTCAACAAACTTATTGTCGGTCAAAAGACGTGAACAGGCATTAACGACCCAAATAGTGTTAAATTATGTATAATCAGTAAAAAATGAACATCTGCCATGGACAAGGAGAAAAGCACAGTGGTCTGGCATAGTGAAGCAATGTGTAGGGCTACGAGCAACCACAGATGAACATTAGTGTTTACAATAAAAAACGAGGGTGTCACAAAGTTGTGGGACGACTTTTTCATACTAAAGACATTATCATTAATTGTTCACAACTTCTTCATGAATCATTTTACACTTCAGCATGTCAATTGAACCAACGTGGAGTTAAGTTCACGTATGAGCTAACTTACCCCACTATCCGAAACTCTCTTACACAACAGAAGTCTACATCCCATTTAATGAAATCACATCCTCACTTTTCTATAATTCTGTGAACATCAGGTATGGGTTCTTAATTTAAAATGCACAAATCGGAAGGGAGCTTCACCCCAGTCGATTGAAAGTGAACAATAGAAATCAAGATGCAAAGAAAAAAAATGACCGCACATAACTGGTGATTTCTGAGCTAACTTCACAGACTTTTTCGTTCTCACAAGTGGCCTTATATACCACAATCCGCAAGATAGTAAGGGCTTCGGATGACCACCGATGAAGGTTTGTTTCGGGATGGCATATACGTATGGTAACAAGTTGAAGTTTATCGTGTTCGCAAGCTCCAATCTACAAGCTCAGTTAGCTTAAAGCCATCTACTAGCCAGCGAACTAACAATGGCAGGGTGCACTGCTAAGAGTTGCATGGGCCTGCGACACATCAATCTGTTATTAGCTAGAAGCCAGTTTGGACTGTAGAGCTAACAGAAACACATAACGTTAAAGCTTGCCAACTCAGAAAACTCTATCTGATCACGACGAGTTAGTATTATAAATACATCCAGTGAACAGTACTGAGGGAAGCAATTACACCGACTGGCGAAAGCGAACAAAGTTCCAAAGATGATAACTTGCTAGTTAGCTAACTAGTTTGCTAATTAGCGTCGAATGCCAAAGGCTAACCTAGCCAATAGGCTTTTTGTCGCTAATGTTGTTGAAGCGGTGTAGCCATTCTAGCTAGGTTAAATAGCACCTAAGCTAAGACTATGCATTGTTGATTGACGGACAAAGTGTCATTACCAAATCTGCCTCTGCTGTTTTCAAAGATTTGAAGCAACACTTAGTCAGTTTGTTGGACGAGTTGTATCTCATTTTTTCATTGCTAGGTGGGAAAATATGATTTACAGTTGCTTGAGATTTGACTTCAGAGGCAACTTGCAAATTACTCAGCAGGCGTCTTTTATAAACTAACGTTAGCATAAAGAAAACAATTTGGAAGAGTGAAACCTGTGCTTTGAAAATGGAAATAAATGCTCCAAGACACCATGAGTGGATAACTGGCAGTGACTAGTCGAGGAGCATTCAAAACAATCATGGAAGTAATGCAATACACTGAGCTGCTTAACCTCTACCAATAGTCAAAGCGATAACACAAACTGGCTCATCTGGCTAACAAGCTAGCGTCAGAGGACCAGCTAGTAAGCTAGCTGGTCTACTGTGTCAAGCTAGCGTAAGCTAGTCCTGTTTAAGTCCCTCATATAAGCTAGCAAGCTTGGTAGCTAGCTAGCTAGCTTGCTACGACAAAATAGAAACCATCACTCGTCATTCCTCCAAATTAATATTTTTAGAAGCATTGGTTATTAAATATAAATTGATTAAAAATATACAAGACAACATTCGAGAAAATAACTATAATGTTTACCGTTTCCATCGCTGGCGGAGACAGAAAGTGCCGGAGAGGATAGTTTAGGCCTCTTGGCTGAAGGCGGGCCAGAGTCCAGAACGTTCTCGGCCATATTTTTTACGAATTAAAAAATATATATCCACAGAGATAATCGTCTTCGCCTGTTTTCGAAGGTTGTTTTTCGTTTATCTTCATAAAATTTGACTTTTCCCCCTCCTTTTTGGGGACGAAGGGGGGGAAAGTCCCGTGTACAAAATACTCCTCTTTCCTGGGTTCGCCTCTCGATTTCAGCTTCGGCGTATCAACCCCCCTCCCCAGTCGGATTTTTTGTTCTTTATAAATTTCTGCAAGCGGCGGAGGAGGGAGGGGGAGTCGGCGAGAGGGAGCCACACGTAGCGGCTTTCGACCTCGAACTCGTAAACAGTTTTCATGTAAGAAAATTGTCCCAAAGAATATGCTTTGGTATGTGTTATTTGTCTTTTTAACCACACTGAGCAAGGAAGTGAGGGTTTATTTCGGGGATCCTTAATACGACGTGTGTTGGTATTTAGCCTACAGTGCCCCAGAAGATATGCAACGGTCAACAAAATAATTTCTTGACCTTTGTAAATTATTTCTTATTATCTTTAATGCAAAGTTACCTTAATTAGTTTCCACATAGGTATATGTCTAATCGGATTTTTTTTTTTTTTAGATCGGTTAATGATCCAGTTTGCACCACTCCAGGCCTTTTTGTCCTCCAGTCCACTTAAAGGCAGATTTAGACTTTTCTAGGCACTTATGATTGTCATTTAAATAACTTGACAAATACTAGGGCACCTGGGCCTACCTACACTAGTGCCGTGCCATTGTTTTTGGCTAAACCTGATCCTAAACAGTTAAAGATAATTTGATTGTAACTGCAGTTCATATCCTTTGAGACATGCATTGCACATTAAATAAGCTTAGGCCTATCAATAAATCCACATTCCCAATACAAGATTTCTAAATGTTAGGCCAAAATGCCATTCAAGATTAAGACCAACAGTTAGCAAAACAATTTTGACTAAATTCCTAGGCTGTGTAGCCTATTGGCTAACATTTTTTTTATTCTTATATCCAAACTTTATTGCCTAGATTGAGGATATTTGATCTGGCTGTAGGCCTAACAGGTCAGCCTAGTTGAACTGTTCAAAATTGTTCAACAGTTCTGAGGACAGATGCTGGCACACAGTAAAAATAGGCCTAACTCGCTTGCTTTGATTTATTCATTTCCATTCCGTATAATACCACATTAACTACTAGTGCAACGGTAGGCCTACACAAAAATCATGGTTTGGTGTGTAGGCCTACCTCAGTTTTGAAGTCACGGTTCAGTTAATTTTCTGCACGGTAAGCTTGTAGATGTAGGCTAATTTACTGCAGGCCCAAAATTCACTGACAATATTGCTGATGTGCAGCGGGAATAGTATTTTGAAAAGTGTCAAATGTTAATTGACTGAACTGACATATGATCTGCCATTTAATATGTTTGTTTGGGAACTCAAATTTTAAACATTTTCCACAGGCTAAAAAGCCTACTGTTGATTTCTGTTAAAGACTGCATCCAGAACACATCTGTACTGAACCTTACGTCCTGTACCTAAACGGTTCAGTACGCATTATGTGTACCTTTACACCCCTATTAACTATAACTACATGAACAAATCCATTGTACAGAATCAAATAATTCTTTTTAGCAAAAAAATCAGGTGAGTAAATAGGTGGTATAGGCAGCCAGGCAACTATGGGATACTTTGCGTGACTCTTCATTCTCTTTCACGCACAAACCTCTGTTGTCCAATCTGTGGCAAAAGAACTTCAGCTATACTGGAATGTCTCAACATTTTACATTCATTTATTGTCGATTGCCAAGTAGAATTGTACTGTAAGTAGAAGCAAATCAAGGAGTCTGAATGCCAGATCATGATGCTCAGTTTCAAATCCACAAATGGTAAAAGTTGCGGGTGCATAACATCAGGCCCGGTTGAAGAATTGGTCCAACATTTATATTATAGTCCCTGGTTCTAGAAGGCCTAGAAGTGTCCAAAGCATTACACCTCAATTTGTTGTCCCTACCCTTTATCATCAGAGTATCTGCATTGCATTGACTATCATGTAATGGTCCTTTCAGACTACAAGACTTTTCAGTCACTGACAGGAAAGTGCTAGTCACACACAATTTGGGAAAATGTGAAGGTGATTCAGTGAAAGCAAGAGTCACAGATAATCGCAGACCGCTCAGTACCGAGCAGATTTGAATGCTAAACCTGTTGGCTACAACATCTTGGAGCGATGACTAGGAGCATGAATGGACTCAAGTGGACTTTGCAAAGGCTTTCATTCTACCCAGGCCTAACACGAATGGTTCATATACACCACACATCACATCACGACAGGTAGGCACATCTAGTTTCATTTGAAATGTATGCTATTCAGTCCTCTTCAGAGATTACCTCCTCGCCAGTCTCCTAGCACCACCACCAACTGAACATGCTTAATCTAGCACTTACCACTTGACTATATATCCCCCTCTAGAACTGTCCCTCAATTTGATGCGATTATTGCTCGCACTGTACCTTGATTGCCTTTTTTTTGTAAGTCTCTTTGGATAAATTATCAAATGGAAATGTAAATAATTGTCCAGCACACAAAATACACATATTTTGGGCCTACGTAGGCCTACGGTGCATTGTTCTACAACAATTAAACATGAGTCATGACTAATTATTGTTAATCATGTGTAACACGTAATCACCCCTTATTTGAAACACTAATGTACAAAATAAACATAACATTTAGACTTTAAGCATGAGTGTACCTGTAATTTTCTATGAATAATATAGCCCTTTGTTTATTTTCAGAGGATAATACCAGACACAGTGCTATATCTGTTGACTGCAGTTAATGTTTTGCATTTTATGCAATTGAATGCCCTTATCCCTTGCGTAAGTTATGAATCTGTTCTCCATATCCTGCATTAGTCTGATAGTGATGCAGAATTACTGTTAGTTCTATTAAAGTGCAATATGCGCTGAGTGAGGCACAGTATTTTCTGACCGATCATGGCATGGTGTAAAATGTTATAGCCTTTTAAGTTTTTAAGTTTTAAAAAAGTAAAAGTTATAGCCTTTGTTGAAAAGAAGAAAAAAAACACATTTTACCCTGTACAAATTTCAGACTTAACCAGCACCAGAGACCTCCAGACTCATATTTCCTCAACCATGTTTGATAGATAAGCATCTCATCTCTTTATTTGTTCTGTTCCTTTTCTCCATGATCCAGGCACCTCTTCTGATTTCTCCCCATAACATAATCTTCCACACATCAGCATCTGTTTCCCCCCCCATACACTCGTCCTTTCATTTGCCAGTCTCAAATATAGCTATATATATCTTTGAAATTCTGCCAAAATTCCAAAGCCTCTTCACTGATGAAGATAAGACAAGTGTTTTATGGGTACTTTTTAATAAAGCTGCCAGATGAGAACCAGCGAGGCATCTGTTTCTTATGTTGCCATCATCCTACACAGTGATGCACTTCTCTCTCTATCCTGGTCAGGGCCCGTTTTTACAGTTTAGTGTAATAGAATGTGTTGCATACAATGTTTAATGACACATTTCTTCCATGAAACAATAGTCTGAAGAGTTTCTGAATTATTGTGTCTCTAGTTATCAATCAAACCCTGAAGTGCTGATGGTCCTGATACTCAGCCCAAGGAAGAACAGTTTAGCATACAATTCAGCACCAGTCACACATACATGCTAATTGCTAAAAAGTGCCTAATAATGAATTGGCCTTTATAGCATGGTGGCATGGATGAGGTAACACACTGTGCCATCAAGACACAGAAGAAATGATGGCAGAAAATTGACCTTTACCCTTTGTAGATGTTGCATTTAAAATCAGCTAGCCGTAAGTATTTACTCATTAACAATTTATTTAGTGGTGAGACAACATAATGTGTTTTGCCACTTTATGAAATAATGTGAGACCTCTGATAATTAAAGTACAATCTTATACATTTTTGCAGTTGGTTTGCCAAGCTTTGAAAGTATTGACATCTAAGTCAACCAAAGCTTGCAGGTATAAAATCTGGATAGTCATAAAAAGGAAATATTACTCTCCGGACTGAAATTCCATTGAAAATCTAAACATTTAAGGAAAACTTAATGGAAGCCAAAATAATGTAATTGCTGGGATTTCTACACTATAGGAATATAGAAGAAAACTTATAGGGAGGTTACACCGAGCACGTAACTGAAGCATTCTGTTTGCTCTGAGTCTGCTACAACTACACTGCTCAAAAAATGAAGGGAACACTGATAGCATCAAGTCAGTCACACTTGTGGGATATTGAACGAAATTTTCTACAGGTGTACTAGAGGGCCGACTGTGAGACGACCTCCAAAACAAGAATGGCTTTACAGGTGGTGGCAACTGTTAATTTTTCCATCTTTCCATCTTTTTCACTAGTTTTGCATTTGGAAATGGTCAGTGTTACTACTGGTAGCATTTAAGCCAGTATCTGGAGCCTACAGAGGTTGCACAGGTAGTCCAACTCCTCCAGAATGGCACACCAATACTTTCGATTGCCAGAAAGATTGCTGTGTCTCCCACTGCAGTCTCAAGAGCATGGAAGAGATTCCAGGAGACAGGCAGTTGTTCTAGGAGAGCAGGGCAGGGTGGTAGAATGTCCTTAACCCAGTAGCAGGACTAGTATCTGCTCCTTTGTCCAAAGACGAACAGTAGGTGGCTAGGAGCCTTGCTTGAGGGTGACCTGAGGGCCCGATGGCCTCTAGAGGACCTGCGCTCACTGCCCAGCACCGTCGAATCAATTGGAATTTGCCATAGCATACAAAATTGGCAGGTCCGCCACTAGCGCCCCGTGCTTTTCACATGAAAGCAGGTTCAACCTGAGCACGTGACAGACATGACAGGGTCTGGAGAAGTCATGGAGAATGTTATGCTGCCTGCAACATCATTCAGCATGACCGGTTTGGTGGTGGGTCAGTAATGGTCTGGGGAGGCATACCCTTGGAGGGATGCGCAGTGAACGCAGGCCCCTCTAGAGGCCATCGGGCCCTCAGGTCACCCTTATGAAGTCTGTCTCTGATAGTGTGGTCTGAGACATTCACACCAGCGGCCTGCTGGAGGTCATTCTGTAGGGCTTTAGCAAGGCTCCTACTGTTCCTCCTTGCACAAAGGAGCAGATATTGGTCCTGATATTGGGTTAAGGACCTTCTACCACCCTGCCCTGCTCTCCTAGAGCAACTGCCTGTCTCCTGGAATCTCTTCCATGCTCTTGAGACTGCAGTGGGAGACACAGCAATCTTTCTGGCAATGGAAAGTATTGGTGTGCCATTCTGGAGGAGTTGGACTGCAAGTTAAAAGAAACAAAACACCATATTAACTGCCCCCTGTATTAACCTCATAGCTGAAGAAATTTTGCTAAATCAATATAAGCCGCAGCTAATAGTCGGGAAATTACAGTAAGGCAGATTCTGTTGCCTCATTTCAGTACTTAAATCCCCAGCTTTTTTATTTTAACATCGAACATACACGTAACAGCATCACTGCAGATGATGTCACCTGCCATCTCTAACAATTTGATCTACAGTTAGCTAACAGAACATCAACTAAAGCTAAATGTTCCAAAATATGGCAGCAATTCAGAAGAGCAATTCAGCATTCCAACAAGAAACTACACGAAAGGGCCCTATTTTAGCGATCGGAAACATGCGGTCAGAAACGGATGGTTTAAATACATTTAGGGTGTGGCCAGTCCAAAATGCTGGATCGATGCTCGGTCCTCCAGGCTCGTTCCCACAGATCTACAATTAACACTGGATAGACTATCCCATTGTTGCCGCCCCATCATGCTTTATCTAGATCAGTGAGGACGAGGACCAAGGAAGGAAGGGAGGATCTATAAAAGACAAATGAGAGGCACCCCATGTATGCAACACCAGGATTACTCCAAACCTTGCTTTACTAAAATATGTGTGAGACTAGCAGAGTATCCTATAGCCCAGTGGTTCGCAACCTGGGATCCGGGGACCCCAATAGGGGCCGCCAGAGATGGCAAGGGGTCCCCGGAGTGTTGCCTTGGCTGAGGTTGTGAGATTGCCAAAATTATGGCCTCAACTGGCTGGGGCACCTGCACCGCATACCGGTGCAGGTCAGGTCAGATTCCGTCCCCGCTTTCTCTCCCATACGCTTCCTGTCACTCTCCACTGTAACTATCAATAAAGGCATACAACGCTCAAAAAATATACTTTAAATGTATAAAATCCCTATAACACACCCAGTTGGGTGATCAAAACTCTGTATAATACAAATTAAAATATATTTTTGTTCCTCATTTAAATGAATGCAGCTATTTATTACCTCTGACCTCTGAACTTGCGTAAGCAACCTTCAGGTCAGGCTAGGCTAAGCATTTGTAATTCATCCCTGGACCCAGATTGTTGGATAAAACAATAATCACTCCGATAAAACAATGTTGACTTCATTCCAGTTAATATCGGAATATTATGTCTGTGTAAACGCACTTAAAATGTGTGTGTGTGTGTGTGTATGCGGGTAGGAGTTCGGGTAGGGGGCCCTGGCTTGCCTTCAAGGAAAAAAGGTTGGGAAACACTGCTATAGCCTATATGCATTTGTACTTGCCTATTATTTGAACACTGAAACTAACTTCACCGTGGTCTAATATGTGACGACAAAGCAGTTTTACACTTAGTTATCTACTTTCACTATTGACTGACAAGGGGTTACAGTCAAAAACATAAGGTGTGAGTTTGACAGTGTATTTTGCTGTCAATGCATGCCTGCTTCGGCCAGAGCGTAGTCAGACATACAAAGTGGGCTCAGTCAAGTCGAAGTTGATCTTAAAAGATAGATGCCGTAGATCAGAATTTAACACTGGTTGCTTGTGATTGGTTTATTCAATTTCATTTCACTGTAGAAGACTCCCTGCCTTGATTCCCGCTACCTAGGCCTATATCACCGCCAAACTCAGGCCCATAGCCTGAAAGAAGCAACACTTAGCCCAATAATGTTTGAATGACTGAATAAAAATCCTAAGGATATTCATCCTGTGGACCAGCTGTTGCCTGGGACTCATTGCTAAGGGCTGCTTTAATACATATCCAGTGTGGCGCCAAAATAACTGTGCTAGCAGGTTTTTCTTGGTCAGTGGCGTAATGATTTTTAATGGGTTTAAGATAGCAATTTTTGGATTATGTGCCTGACCACACCTATTTTTTTAATTGGCTTGCCCGTGGACGCAATGTTCAATTGAACTGGAGCGTATGGCGAATCCATTACTGCCTTGGGTGTAAAGACAGGAACAAGACTTACATCATGCTTGGCACCACATTGTGCCAGGCCCAAAACTCTATTGTACTGTCCTCTTTATTGATCACATAATTGATATTTGATATTTAACATTATTTTTATTTACACCGTTTAAATTCTCCAGCTACAGTGATCCCATTCACCTTGGTAAAGAAGGCCAGTTTCACAAAAACAAGGTGGGGAAAATCTCTGGGCTATATTTGTAGGCAAGGGACTTTTTGTCCTGCATAGTCGGTAGGCCAACACCAGGAAATGTGCTGATGGCATTCTTTGTTAAAAGTTGCCAATAATGCTATAAATTATTAGTGGGTTCTGATGTTCCAGAATCCATTGGTTGTCAAAATGATATTTATGACTTAAGGTCAAATTTGAAGGTCAAAAGGTCTAAAACAACAGATTTTATGGTTAATCTCGTTGGGGGGCTCTATTTTCACGCTATTCTTTTTTAAAAAGTTGGCAACCATGCTAGCAGTTAGGTTATTAGTAGGGTCTGAGGTTCCAAAATCCAGTGTTTGCCAAAATCATATTTATAGGGTCAAATTTGAGTATATTGTATGTGTCAACAGATTGCTCCTTTATTTCAAAAATCAAATTGAAATGTCAATGCAGACTGTCTAAATGTTTTTGTAATATTTGCAATGTTGCACTTATTGTTGCTGTATTATAGATTGGCTGATCATGTTCCATCCCTGCATTGTTAAGACATCCATCAGCATCACAACCGCATTTAAGGCAGGTGCAGGACACTTGGTTCTACAATCACAAGTTATCAGATCCAAGCAACTACTTGAAAAAGGACGTTTCCTTAGCCACACAACCACCAAGTGTTTAGACTGCATTAAATACAGCGCTTTTATCGGCTTCTGCAAACACTCAAAGCGCTTCAGATTATCACACACTGATGGCGGAGGCTGCCATGCAAGGCGCCAACCGGCTCATCAGGAGCACTGGGGATAAGTGTCTTGCTCAAGGACACTTTGACAGGGTCAGGAGGATTTGGGTTTGAACCTTCCAGGTTACTGGACGACTCCTCTACCTTCTGAACCACTGCCGTGTCGGTCTACAACCTTCCAATCACCCGTCTCCTCAGTGGTTTAACTAAGACGTACCTTGTCAGACTGCAGCCATACCTTTGCCTGATGATTTGCACATGCAAGATGCAATGCCAATGCATCACTTGTTGGCGGTAACATTTCCATTGCCTTTTTGCCTTTCTGAAACAAGTCATGTCTAGCCCTGTCAATACCCAAAGATGTGCTTGGCGCTTTGTACAGATGGCACAAAAACTCCTCAACTTCACCTTGAGGCCCATCCCAACCAACACCTTTTAACAGTTCTGGGTGTTGCAAATATACAGTCCAACATGACTTCTTCCCATGTCCAGCAAATGAGGACACAGTCTTGCATGGAAGCCAAGTACATTATCCAGAACTACCTGAGATAGACTCTCATTGATAAGGTGTACTGGGTAGCACTCATGAGTGAGACTTCCAAGGAACATGAGTGCTACCCAGTACACCTTATTAATGAGAGTTACATGGTGTTGGTCGGGATAAAGTACATGGCACATGTTAGTGAACATGGTTACAAGGCACATGTTAGTGAAACCCCTGAAGAGACGGGTAGTTGGAAGGTTGTAGACAAACACTTGGTGGTTGTGTGGCTAAGGAATGGAGAGAGAGAATTGCCGCACACTCCGGGTTTCAAGCAGACTATTTAATATAAAAGCGGTAACGTTTCGGCCTACGGCCTTCTTCAGATCGCATGTGGCTAAGGAAACCTCCTGATCCAGTTGCTTGGATCTGATTGTAGAACCAAGTGTCCTGCACTTGCCTTAAATGCAGTTGTGATGCTGATGGATGTCTTAACAATGCAGGGATGGAACATGATCAGGACGAGACAGCGTATCTATAATACAGCAACAATAAGTGCAACATTGCAAATATTACAAAAACATTTAGACATCTGCATTGACATTTCAATTTGATTGTTTGCCTTGAAATAAAGGAGTTATCTGTTGACATGCATTCTTGTTATTTATTAGCAATATACACTCTAGAAAATGTGTTATGTTTTTCATACTATAAAGGAGTAAGGCCATATAAATTCTAAATGTCCAAATTATTTATCGACATACTGTATTTGAAATTTCTATTCCTCATGTACTAAATATCCAATATCCAATAATATGTATTTTTATAAAAGTAATCAGAATCACAAAATAGACAAAGCTTGAAATTTGACCTCAATTGACCTTTTGACATCAATATTTGACCTTAAAAGTCAAGTTCCATGTTGGCAATCGGGTAATTCTGAAACCTATCCATGCCGATAACTTCTGGCATAGTTGCCAACTTCTAACAAAAAATGCCATCAAACATTTTTTAGGGTCTTGCCTGCTGACTAGCTGTGGGATCTCTGCGGTTTAGGTAAACAAAACAATTAAGTGTTGTGAAAATACTATTTTAATACCCAATGTGTACAATATCACTGCCATAAAAACAATTTGTCAGAAAGATTAAGTGTCCAGTCCCTGGGTATTTTACACAGATAAATTATCACTATCCTAATCCTTACTACAGGCCCCTATCCAGGAATGATCTGTCCAATGCTCATTATTCCAGCATGAGATACAAGATGTTATTCAGGAGTTGCCTCAGGGAGAACTACTGGACTAGTGTGGCACAGGACCATTACATTTAAAGGAGAATTCCGGCGATTTTTCACATAGAGGTCACCGAGTACTGTTGGCATGGGTAAAAACCTGAGAACAATCAGTTCTATAGCTCGAGTTGCTGCAGCAACATTATAGTGCTACAATCTGGGGGCATGAACACCTTAGGCAGGTGGTACAATTCCACATTGAGTGGCCGAGGATATGTCCGGGAGCACAGAGGATTCATTTTTAAGGCTATTAATTTCATTGATAGAACCGTCTTGTCTAGTTAGCTGACATTGTGGTGCTTACAATTTGCCCATTTGCTACACATCAGGTGGCCTTTGCTTGTGTATGAAATTGCCGTTTCAGATGTGAGAATTGTTAATAATGTAGTTAGGAAATGACTTGGGTTGCCAAAGGGAATGTTGGAGTAACTAATGACCGGCATGGTGAAGGAGCACAAATGTGCTAAGACTAGTCTGGAGACGACTCCATCCAATGATACAGTCATCAAGATCACTGCCACATCAGTGAGAGCTGGGAGGAAGTGGAATCCACGGGAAGTTAGGCATGCTCAAGGTGCACTGCAGAGAAATATTGTTGGGTAGATGCAAAATGGACAAGCCAGACTTGGTCATGGAGCTGGTTGGAAAGCATGGGTAAGCCTACAGCACAGAAGACACAGGTAAGATAACTAGCTTTGTTCACGGACAGCAAGCAGAACGGTTAACGGTGAGCAAGCAAGACGTTTGACAGTGGTGTCTCAAATTAAGATGAGGACAATGGATGAACTGATATGGTGTTGAGAAGAGGAAGTTCAGTTGCAGAGAGCTATTGGCCATGGAGGCTAACCGTATTACAGTCATTGTAGCCACTCATGATGTTTTTCCATCTCAACAGAACTCCAATCAGAGGGGTGGTGAAAACAAAATCTCTCAGTTATGTATGGGTCATGGCTCTTTAAAGCATATTCCGTCTGGTTGTAAAATAGACTGACCCAGGATTGCTTTAAAACCTGAGACATAGTCAGGTTTTAAAAATCACTGGTGTGTTTGCATGACAACAGACAGTTAAGGTTAAATATTTGCTAGGAATTTACAGGGACAGTAGAATTTTGTTTCGGAGAGAGACAGAAAGGTGGCCATTGGACAAATGCAAGCAATACAGGAAGTTGTGGTAAAGCACAGGATTAGAAACTCCTGGTGGATGTCAGAAGGCAACTGCAAGTTCCACCAGTATATTGTTGTTATTGCTTTGAGACCAGACATGGTGTTGTAGCGGAGTGAGTGCATTGTCTACACTTGAAAAGAAAGGAAGAAATCAAAGAATGCAGAACTGGTGGACATGGCTGGCAAGCATACACATGCCCACTAAGTCCAGGCCTATGTGATAAAAATGTCTCTTTGGAACTTCAAAAGTCTCAAGAGTGGCGCCTTGGAGTGGCGGCACACTTAAACTTGCTGGCATTCCATGCAGGCAGCTGCCCACTCACAAACATCTATCTTAAGGCTGTGCCAAGCGGACTTTGCTCCTGCTATCCTCTGTGATGCTTTCCTGCCAGGGTAGGATAGGCTGTGAATGGTGTCAAATACTTGCCTGCACTAACCATATGGCACAATAGTCATGGTCTGGCTGTACAGAGCACCAACATGTTGGTCTTAAAAACTAAAATTATTTTTCTGTTGGTTGAAATGTGTTTTTGCCACTTGTTTTCCTAGCATTACATTGCACGTGTGTTGTAATCTCTGAAATGAAGGCAAGTTTATGCTGCTAATGGGATGACCAAGGGGTCAGGCGTCTTGGTCTGGCGAAAGAGGCTTGTGGTCAACAGACATTGATCAGAAGAGTCGATGGTGGGCAAGCGTGGTTTCACCAACGCCACCTTAGTGTCAATGAACACCTGAACTCTCCCCAGTTTGGCAGCATTTCCCTTGAGCACCAAATAAAGTAGACACATGAAATGTGCCATTAGGGGCCAGACAATGGTAAAAATGTACCATCCATGACCCAAAACTGCACTGAATAACTCAATGGAGCACAACCCGACCTGGCATTGGCTGGGTTGATGATCAGTCTGTGAGCACAAAGCCACTCCCTGAGATGTTGTGCGTGTTCGACTCTGGATAGTGCCACTAAGATGACGTTCAGGTAAACAAAAAGGAAAAGGAAGCCACAGAAGACACTGTCCATGTTGTCCATGAGCCGTTGGCAAGTCTGTGCTGCATTATTCAGGCAGAGGAACCCAAATAACCCAAACAGGATGATAACAGCAATTTTAAGGATATAACCTTCCTTATCTTTGTGTTTATGCGGAGTCAGTGGCAACAACATTTCGTTCCACTTTGTAACTACAAGGTGAAATGACAATAAAAACCTCTTGACTTGACTTGACTTCCTAGTGCTCTGGATGGAGCTACTATTGTCAGCCTCCAGAACCGTTGAATGTCCAAGTCCATTGCAGGCAAAATGCTTTCCCATGCCCCAGTGCCACAGAGGATATGGGATTTGATGGATGCACTGGTTACGAACCACAAACTGCCCACACAACCAACACCCGTCACAGCAAGTGTCAGCCTCTTCATTTCCAGACTCCTTGGAATGATGGGCAGCAGTAAGCAGTGTTGGGCCTGTAACGAAAATGGTCGTAACATAGGCCTTGTTTCTTCTTCGGCGCTGTAATGATGACCACTCTCTCTGGGTGGAACTGAGAGCACAGGTTTTATTGCCTGGACAAGGAACCTTTTAATCATGATCAAAACATTTGTGTCAGTTCAAGTGCAACCCAAAAAACATAATCAAAAGATGCAACAACATTGTCAACTGTATGATACTGCACACAGCCACACACTACACCAAACTTTCTCATTTTATTCATATTCTGTAGATTTTGGTTGAAGGATTTGTTCTCATACCATTTAGGACCTGAAATATATGTATACATTTTTTTATTCTTGAAGATGGCAAAAAGTACCTTTTTATGGTCATTGACAGTAGGCCTATGCCTAATTCAGTATTTATGAGTAAAATGATATCCTATCCTCCATTATGTAGGCCTAGCCTACATAGGTTATACTGTATCTGTACAAATATTTTACTAAAATTTGTCAACAAAATGAAACAAAAAATATGGAACCTGTCTTTTGTTAAAATGTCTGCTGGATAACGTCTCTTTAGCTTACATTTTTAAAGAACATTTCATGCTAAACCATTGTTTAGTGGGCCTAAACCTAAATCTTCCAAATTAATATTAAGAAGAACATTTGGCCAGGCCATGTATTGCTAGCTTTGAAACAGACCTAGAGTAAATCCAGACAAACCTGTTGGCAAATTTGAATTTTCTTTATGATGACAGATAGAGCATTCACCACAACCAATGGCTTGTGATGGCTACCGGGAACACGATTGAGACTTTAGAGGCGGGCTGGTGTTAACCATGCTAGAAGATCCCTCCTTCCAGACTTACAGGAATTCCACGAACCTACATTAGTGACCTATGAAGGGAATTGGTAGGCCTAGGTATTGTGATGATGGTAGGTTGTTTACAGAGTCATCAGCGGTTGTAGTTACTTTATCGGCAGATGTAAGGGCGTGGATAGTCGCGGCAGGACATGTTCAAAAGACAGGTTCTACCGAGATTTGAACTCGGATCGCTGGATTCAGAGTCCAGAGTGCTAACCATTACACCATAGAACCGCTATGTCTATAGAGGAGGTCTCGGTTCAAATTGAAAACGCAATAGCATTTCTTTACAGATCTCTATATATTGGTTCTAATATATTTGTTTTTGGAGAACTGCATTAGGTATGCCTACGATAATTAGGGCAATAGCGTGTATTGTGCTCTAAAAGTACACAATGTGTTGTTAACATAATCGTGTGCTCAAACTGGTACCACTTGGCGGCGATGTTGAGCCATGTGTGTTACGGTCTTGCGAGTTTCAAAATAGTCGAAGAAGAAATTGGAACATTTTCGAGTGGTGGATGAGGTGAGTTGTATTGGTTGTATTTGATGTCTATTCAAACTGTTTCACTTGTCATTAAAACAGATAACGTGTATCGAGTCCTCGTATTCAGTTGTTTGGAACAGCGTATGGTTTAAGTTAGTCTTCTGTCCAGTCTATTTTTATTTGACTCATGCCCTGAGAAAAAGACCATGCCATGGATTGTTGGTTGGGGATGATCCGAAGGACTTCTCATGTTAGGATAGCTCTGTCTTTAAATGGCAAAGTCTTCATACGCAAGTTTCTCTGATGTCCCTGGATACGCCTGTTTGAAATATGGTGCTCTCATGTGGCACTCTTCAAAGTCTGACTTGGACACCACTCATGCTGCTGAGCACAGATGAAGGCTTGGCGTAGACCCACTTTTGAAAACCCACTGTAGTCTTGCACGCACGGGAAAATAGACTTACAGTAGCCTTAAAGAAGACAAAGTGACAAACTGCATATTCAGTAATACCCATGGTATCATATCTACATTAAATGCAGTCGCAGTATTAATCTCATGGAGGCTATTTCATTCTCCACACAACCATTCTGTGGAAATGTCATCACCTTAAACAGGGATGTTCTTAGCACACTAACTATGTTTCCTCTGACAGCATCCAGCATTAGGCGAAGACCATGCCGAACCGCTGTTGTGCATATGGCTGTGGAAAGTCCTACGATCAGAATGTGACGCTCTTCCGCTTCCCCAAAGACCCTGAGGACTTTCAGAAATGGGAGAAGCAGGTTCAGAGGACCCGCAGCAACTGGGTCGCCAAAGCCTTCTCCCACCTGTGCAACGAGCACTTTGGCAAGGACTGCTTCGAATCCAGACCCAACTACATCAACAAGACCATAGGAAACAAAGGCCTGAAGCTGAAAGAGGGGGCCGTGCCGACCGTGTTCATCCGCCCCTTGTGCAGGTCCTGTGGGGGCCGTGGCTCAGGCTGCCCTGTCTGCACCTCCAGAGGGAAGCGCCAGGGTCTGTGGATTCAGCCAAGGGATTGCGGCACGGTGTGTAACACCAACAGAGAGGCAGGTTACATAAGAATACTTCTAAACGAATGTGTGTAATCTAACATGGAGTTTCACATCTCATCTTGGGTGACTATGGTGTGGATTGTGTTTGCGTGTCTTTGTGTTTTTATTGTGGCTATTGTTTTGTTGTGTATACAACAGTATAACCTCCATAAAGGAGAGGTGATTCATTTTTTTTCCTTTCTTTCAGGATGATGCGCCCAAATGGGCTCCTCCTTATGGTAGTTCAGAGGAGGAGGAGGAGGAAGAGGAGGAGGAGGAGGATGAAGGTGAAGATGACATGGAGGATGAGGAGGGAATGGAGCCATTTGATGAAAAAGACAAAGATCTTCCTGGTGAGAAGATGGATGGGGGTTGTATTGGTGCACCACAGTAATATTTGTGGTGTTTGAAAGATGATAGTATTTCCAGATATTAAGGAAATTAGAGGAAATATTCACCATTTTTATACATCTAAAATGTGTGTACTGTTTTAGATCTGTATTTAATTTTCTCTTTAATTACTCAGAATGTGCCATTGCTCTTGTATAACACTTTAGTTGTTATTTTCCTCTCACGACTACTCCCTCTCTACCTTCTCCCTCAGCTGTCTGTGAGATGTGTGGGAACTCAGGCATCAAAGGTGACTTCTACTCCAAAACCAAGCGATTCTGCAGTGTCTCCTGCTCACGGTCCTTTTCTTCCAACTCTAAAAAGTCCTCCATTTTGGCTCGACTACAGGTATTATGTCTCTTCCACGGTCATATGCCAAAATTCTCTCAGCCTTCTATCTCATTTTACTTACAGTTTTTCTCGATTGTTAACACACATTTTCTGAAAACATGCCTCATACTCTCAGAACTCTACACACAAATCCAAAACAACACACACAATGGGCAAAACCCTGCAATTCTCCTGCAAAATGACACTTTACCTTCAAAACAATGTAATTTCTCCTCAAAATGCTCTTTTGTTCTCAAGAGACACACACAAACCATCATACAGTACCCTCCAGAATTATTGGCACCCTTGGTAAAAGTTGACTAAAAATAGGTATAAAAAATAATCTTTAAGTGATTTATTGTACTCCCACAATGAAAACAATGAGGAAAAATATACCCTGCAAGGCAAGCAAATTTATTCTGAGAAAAAGGAAAATCTCATAAAGAAATAAATATTTTTAACAAAAACAGCTTGCTCACAATTATTGGCACCCCTGAAACATATTATGTACAACATTTAACAGGAGCATTTTCCTATGTAAATGCAACGTTTTAAAGTAAATCTGTGAGTGTCTGTGAACTTTCAGAAGTAGTTCATGACATTCTTTTTCACTATGGTATGAAAATGAAGTCCCTCAGAGGCTAAATCCTCTAGTCATTTTTCAACATTGGAGAGACAAGAGAATACACTAAATTGAAATAAAAAGAAATTGTGTTGACATTTGTAAGTAAGAGAATGTCTATGGAAACTAGGTATTTAGTTGAAAATGCCTATATTTCCAGTTAAAATGATGACTAAAAGGTTCTAATCATCTGGAAATGTGGCAAACATGCTTGGACAAAGACCCATGGCTAGTTTGCTCCCACGCACAGTATGGAGGTGGTATGATAGGCAAAAAAATCCATAAGAACCACTGTTGAGAGTTACAGACAAAGCTATCATCTTGGGGTCACCAAGTTCCCCCAAAAAATCTTCCAAAGTGACCTCACTGCTAATAGATTATTTAGACAGCATGTCAGGTTAAAGCCAGTAGAGTCATTTAATGAACAATGTAAATGGCAGGAGTTACTGAATGGTACCATGACATGTCTGGGAGTGTGGTCCATTGTCAGATGAAAATAAAATTATGCTCTTTTGCTAAAAACACTTAAGGTGTCTTTGGCGTACATAGAAGAATGACTATACTAAAAAGAACCCCATGCCTAATCAGAATTATGGTGGAGGGGCTGTGCTATTGTGGGGCTGTTTTAATTCCCAAAGGCCTTGGGAACCTAATTAAGGTGCATGGCATCATGAACACCAAGAAAAACCTGAAAATTTTCGAAGGAAATCAAACAATCTCTGCCAAGGCCCTAAAAGTTGGTCATGATTGGATCATTCATCAGGTCAATGAACCAAAACAAATGCACAGATCAAAACAAATATGGTTTACTGAACACAAAATCAAGCTTCAGACATTGCCATAGCAGTCCCCTGATCTAAACTCCATAGAAAAACAGTGGGATGAGTCAACAAGAAGAATGCACAAGTGTGGACCTAGCAATCTGGACGATCTGGGGAGGTTTTGTAAAGATGAATGGTCTTAAATCCCTTACTTTGTATTCTCAATCTTTATGGGGTGTCAGAGAAGAATATTACATGCTGTTTTGTTGACAAAGGGAGGTTTAAGAAGGTATTACAAGTAGGGGTGCCAATAATTGTGAGTGACCAGTTTTTATTAAAAACATTTATTTCTTTATGAGATTTTCCTTTTTCTCAGAATAAATTTGCTTCCCTTGCAGGGTGTATTTTTCCTCATTGCTTTCATTGTGGGAGTACAATAAATCACCTAAAGATTATTTTTTAGACCTATTTTTAGTCAACTTTTATCAAGGGTGCCAATAATTCTGGAGGGTACTGTATATCAAGACATTTATAAGGACCAGTTGAACACTGATGTGCTCAGTTTAAAACACTGCAATGAATTGAAAACACTTCTTCTCCATTCATCATAATGACTTGGGCCTTATTTTGTTCAGTGTTACCCTACAAACAGTACTACAAACAGTAGATAAGCTGATACAGTAAGTTGATACAGTATGCTTACCCTAACAATATTTTTAAATATCTCATTGTTTTCTATTATTTTTCTTTGTATTTGCCGTAATGTTATGGCGTTTTCTTCTAGGACAATGCTCATGATTTCAGTGTCCTGTTCAGGAGACAGAAGCCCTTGTGTTGGTAATCTTTCAGCTGCCAAACAAATAGTAAAATACTGTAAACTGTGTAGAAATACAAAGTAGGAATACTTTCCCCAAATACTTGAAACATACTTTATTCTTAGAGTCCTACAGAACAGCCCACAGGCAATACTGTACTACTGTGCTCATTGAGCTTGTACTGTACCGTACTGTACTGTATTGATATGCAGCACTGCAATGTTCTAGTGGCTCAGATCTCATCAGAGATTACGGTCCTTGGCCTCCCCATCCTCCTCCTCTTACTCTCACTCCTCTGGCTCTGCCTCTGCCTGTACTACTACTGTAATACTAAAGCTCTGATTGCTAATTGTAAGACTGTGTGACAGGTGTTTGCCCATCTGATGAGTCAGTGTACATGGTAGGGCAGTTAGCTTTAGAATTTGAATGGCAGTGTGTTCCTTGAGAGAACAAGACATTTTCTTCATGAAAATTGTGTCAAATGCAGAGAATTGTGTGTAGTGTTTTGAAAACAGTGTGTTTTAGAACGGCAATTTGAGCGTAAAGCAGAAATTGTGCTTATAGTTCAGCAGAATCGGTTCAGGAGGTTGGTGCATGAGCTACATATTACTGGAATTGTGTCTCAAGTACCAGAAATTGTGTGAAAACAATTGAGAAAAACTGTAACTGTGTTTTTACTTTTATGGTAAAGTATATTACCTTCCATCTTGCCAAGTGAGTGTGGATAGTCACTGTGACCAAATGGAGTTCTAGGTGAACATTAATTATGTTGTTATTAGCCAACCTTTGCCCATGGTGAGATGGTGGATTATAGCCACCTGAAGGAGTGCTTGCAATAGTTGTAAATGTTACTTTAAATAACATGTTCAGGTGGACAATGAAAATCCTGTTGGGTTGTAGATTGAAAACTTGAAAAGTGGGATTTCATGGTGGCCTTTTAAAAGAGTTGTTAGCTGCTAACTGTCAATAATTGAACGCTTTTGTAACCCATTACAAATATTGGGATATTCTGCATTGTGTTTCTCACTTTGTTTGGTATGTTCTTTTGTATATGTACAGGGAAAACCGCCCACAAAGAAAGCCACAGTGTTGAACAAGAGTGGTTTTACAGGTGTCCTCCAAACACAGCCTGTGGTGCCCCTACAGGATGCTCCAGCCCTTGGGAAAGATAGTGAGAAAAGTGTCTCTTCCCTCATGGCAGTGATCGGTTTTGACTCTAGCAATTTAGCTCACTCTCCGTCTCTCGTTTTTAGATTCAGAAAAGAGAGCTATAAGAAACCCAAACTAGTTACTCCAGATGTACAAAACAAGAAGAACTAGGCTATTAGAAAATGTTTGCCTTTTATACATTACTACTCTATGTCTTGAAACATTGCAGTGTTTCTAACACATATCTCTGCTTCTCCATGTCCCTCCCCCCAAGCAGCAACACAGAATTTTGATTGGGGTGGTTATCTGGACAAACACAACAGTCCTGCAGCATCAGTGTCCTCCTTTAGACATGTAAGTCTCTTCCATTACTCTAAAGGGATGTCTAGTCTTGTCATAATCCAGTGTTTTTACCTGTTTTACTCTAAAAATTGGTTCCTGCAGTGGATTCGGATAGATGGTGTAGGTGGAGGATTTCTTCTAAATACCCTTCCTTTTGAATGACTGATTGTTTGGTGGGTCGGTCAACACATGAGAAATGAACATCAGGCTTCTGCTGTCAACAGGTTCCTCTCTCAGACAAGTGGGACGACATCAGAGAGGGTATTAAAGTGGAGATTGTCAACCACAAGGCTACTTTACACGGAAAGGTCTATTGGATCGCCACCGTTATCAAACTATCAGGTGAGACTGTGATGTTCTTCACTGGCCAGTGCCTCTGTTTGGAGTGTCAAAAACCATGTTTTTGTGTGACTCCACTCCCCGTCATATTTGTTTGACACTTAATGTTTCCACTGAGGTCGTAATCATTGAAACATGTTTATGCAACTGCTCATGTAGTTTTCAATTGCTAAGTAAACCAGACTGATAAGGCTGTTATGCACTGAAGAAAAAAAGATGGTTGCCTATTGATGTGTTTGTCTTTTTGACTAGGTTATAATGTTAAGCTTCGCTTTGAGGGCTTTGAAGAGGACAGCAGCCAGGACTTCTGGTGTAACCTGGGCAACGCAGATATCCACCCAATTGGCTGGTGTGCCGTAAACAGCAAGCTACTCGTGCCTCCACCCTGTGAGTCAGCAACATCTCAGGCTCACTATTTTTTTGTCTTCTCTTAGTTGTTTACAGCCATATTGTGCAAACATTGTAAACATTTAATAAATAATACGATAGCAAACAATATATTGTATTATTTGCATACACAAGCTATTGCAGTGAATGTACTGTATTTATCTCAGGCACAGTCTAATACTTATTTCAAAATGCAACATGTATGGTGTGCAACACATTGTGGGTATTAAATTCAAGTTAGTGCGGTTCCAGGGAATAATGAAGTTTGGACTCTTGTTCCCTCACCACAGCGCTCCATCAGCAGCTGGCGGACTGGAAGACCTATCTGATGAAGAGGCTGGTGGGAGCCCTCACACTGCCTGTGGACTTCCACATCACGGTGAGAGTGGCAGCTCTAAACCCCTCCCCCGTGGTTTTCTTGAGAGTGGTACTGTATCAGATTCAGAAACATGCTTTATTGGCCAAGTATGTTGATGCACCGAATGACTTTGTCTCCGGCTGTTGGTGTGAATTAGTTTAATCTAACACGGACATCAGAGCACAATACAACCCCTGGCAAAAAATATGGAATCACCAGTCTTGGAGGATGTTAATCCAGTTGTTTAATTTTTTAGAAAAAAGCCAGATCACAGACATGACACAAAACTAAGTTCATTTGAAATGGCAACTTTCTGGCTTTAGGAAACATTCAAGGAAATCAAGAAAAAAATTAATTAATCAGTAACAGTTGCTTGTTTTAGACCAGCCAGAGGGGAAAAAAATATGGAATCACTCAATTCCAAGGAAAAAAATATGGAATCATGAAAAACAAATTGACAAAAGAACACTTCAACGCACCACTAGTACTTTGTTGCACCACCTCTGGCTTTTATAACAGTTTACAGTCTCTGAGGCATGGACTTAATGAGTGACAATCAGTACTCTTAATCAATCTGGCTCCAACTTTCTCTGATTCCAGTTGCCAGATCAGTTTTGCAGGTTTGAGCCTTGGGATGCACCATTTTCTTCAAATTCTACTACAGATTTTCAATTGGATTGAGCATTATCGAAGATGTAACGATCGCCGTCTCCCCAATGCCTTTACCTGACATGCAGCCCCATATCATCAACAACTGAGGATATGTGCATGTTTTCTTCAGGCAGTTGTCTTCATAAATCTCATTGGAATGTGGATATAACTAGATGAAAGTCATATTCAGTGATGAATCGCATTTCTGCAATGGGCAAGGTGATGATGCTGGAACTTTTGTTTGGTGCCATTTCATTGAGATTAATGAAGACAACTGCCTGAAAAAAACAAGGTCATTGATGATATGGGGCTGCATGTCAGGTAAAGGCATTGGGGAGATGGCGATCGTTATATCTTCAATAATGCTTATATTATTATTTATTATATAAAGTTTATATTGACATTTTGGACACTTTTCTTATCCAATCAATTGAAAGGATGTTTGGGGATGATTACATCATTTTTCAAGATGATAATGCATCTTGTCATAGAGCAAAAACTGTTGAATTCCTTGAAGAAAGACACATAAGGTCAATGTCATGGCCTGCAAATAGTCTGGATCTCAATCCAATTGAAAATCTGTAGTAGAATTAAAGAAAATGGTGCATCCCAAGGCTTCAACCTGCAAAACTGATCTGGCAACTGGAATCAGAGAAAGTTGGAGCCAGATTGATGAAGAGTACTGATTGTCACTCATTAAGTCCATGCCTCAGAGACTGTAAGCTGTTATAAAAGCCAGAGGTGGTGCAACAAAGTACTAGTGGTGCGTTGAAGTGTTCTTTTGTCAATTTGTTTTTCATGATTCCATATTTTTTTCCTTGGAATTGAGTGATTCCATATTTTTTTCCCCTCTGGCTGGTCGAAAACAAGCAACTGTTACTGATTAACTAATTTTTTTCTTGATTTCCTTTAATGTTTCCTAAAGCCAGAAAGTTGCCATTTCAAATGAACTTAGTTTTGTGTCATGTCTGTGATCTGGCTTTTTTCTAAAAAATTAAACAACTGGATTAACATCCTCCAAGACTGGTGATTCCATATTTTTTGCCAGGGGTTGTATAAGCAACATTATAGACTCTTACCATATTAATACCATGTTATCTGCCCCTCATAGCTGAAGAAATTTTGCAAAATCAATGTATAATGTGATTGATTGGTCCGCACACTGGGTATAAGCTCCAAAATACACTTTTTATTTTAATACATAAAAGGCAACGTTTCGATCTTCCAGTGGGATCTTCCTCTTCCATTGTTTCTGTGGATGTGCGCACCTCAACCAAACGCCAAAATCAATGTATAAGCCACGACTAATAGTTGGGAAATTACAGTAACTCATAGATTCACCTGTCTGCCTTTTCTCCATCTCCCTGAATCTTTGGATCAGTTGGCGGAGGCGATGCGATGCCCCTTCCGCCAGGGAATGCGCGTAGAGGTGGTGGACCGGGGGCTGGTGAGCCGGACGAGGCTGGCGATGGTGGACACGGTGGTCGGGGGTCGACTACGGCTGCTGTACGTGGTGGGCGGCCAGGTGGCCAAAGACCAGGAGTTTGCAGACTTCTGGTGCCACATATACAGCCCTCTGGTGCACCCAGTAGGCTGGTCCTACAGTGTGGGACACCTCATCAAGGACTCAGGTAAATAGGGCTGTGCATACAGTCAAGGTTTTTTATTTCTGCATAGTTTAGTGCGCATTTATTTTGTACGTTGTCCTTAGATGTCGTTATCAATGTAAATATATGTCCACTTATAAAATGAAAGATTGGCTGTGGGCCCTGGTCACAGTCTGTAAATTTTAGCAGAGTAGCTATCAGTTACTCAAAATTGAGACACTGATGATGGGCTAGGCCTGAAACGTTTGTCCTTGTTTGTCAGAGTCTGTAAGGCTTTTGCGGCTTTTTTGAATACAGTTTTTGTATAAATCTTAGTCCCTGAGTGCGGCCTCTACTTTTTCACCACCTAGCAGAGTAGCTATTAAATCCTGAGTAACACAATGTGTATTGTGATTGTTCCTGGGATAGAGTTCTGTGTACGGCTAGCACATCACCGACGTCATTATTTAAATCTTGTAATGATTGTGAGCTGTATGTTATTTTGCTTCCCAACCATGTCGAGTTTTAAATATTTGACGATTCTGTTCTTTTGTTTGATTTGTATCTGTAATAGGATATCCTGAGCAGTCACCAGCACTCAGCAAGTTGTCTTTTGAAAGTTTCCCTAGTTTATTCAAGAAGGTGAGAAGGGGTGGGGGGGTTGCTTGTGGGTGCTGGACTGAAACAGCTTTATCTGTTAAATCCTGATTTGTAAAATATATAAATCAATTAACAATCAGTTTGACATTACAGATGGTTATTGTGTTGATCATTTTTTCATTCTCTGCCCAAGTATGCTGTGCATTTTACGCAGTGATACTAAGGGCCCTTCTCATTCATCTTTTTATCTATCCTCCCTTCCTTCCTTCCTCGGTCCTCCGGCTCATTCCCACTGATCTATAAAGAACACTGGATAGACTATCCCATCATTCTTTATCTAGATCAGTGGAAACGAGGACTGAGGAAGGAAGGGAGGATAGATAAAAAGACGAATTAGAGGGGCCCTATGTATGATGGCTGACGACCAATGATACCACTGAAGTGATACTGACTGCATGTATGTGTCCCAGCCCAGGACCGTGTACATGGAGGGTGGCTTTTTTAAGGAGGGGATGAAGCTGGAGGCCATTGACCCTCTGAATCTGGGGAACATCTGTGTCGCAACCGTGCGGAAGGTTGGTCACTCGTCCTGAAAGTGAAACACTAGAAAGTGTTTTGCTTTCATGGCTTTCGACTTGCAGGGATTAGTATAGTTGTTTTCTGCATAGCAAACTGTGTTGACTTTTAAAAAGGGTTTGCATTGTAAGACCATGTAAAAAAATGGTATTTGTTCAAGTTTTGTTGTAGTCTCCTTGTGTTTCATCAAAATATTGTGTATAATAATTAGCATGTGTTTCATGCAAATTATTTTTGTACTTTTGTATTTAACCGTGTTTCTGATCAGTGTGGTACTTGTGTCTTGTCGTAGGTGCTTCTGGATGGCTACATCATGGTGGGCATTGATGGTGTCGAGATCGGCGATGGCTCTGATTGGTTCTGCTACCATGCCAGTTCGCATGCCGTCTTGCCCACGGGATACTGTGATAAGAACAACATCCCCCTCACTGTTCCTCCTGGTAAACCTCACCTCTTTCGTTATCATTTGAGGTGAAGCACCGTTTGGTTTAGCTGGGTATAATGTCCTAAACCGCACTAAACTGAATCCGGCCCAGAAAACTTAACTTGTAATAGAGCATTGAAACTTTATACATTTGACTGTAGATGAACCTGTAAGTAGAGGTGTGTTCTTATGGATAATTACATTTAGTTTTAAAACCAACTAGACCTAAATAATAAGAATAAACATTGATATTAGGTTATTTATTTTATTTTATGCTTATTTTGAATTTTGTTCTAGGTCAAGACTCTTCAACTTTCACTTGGGATAAATATCTGGCAGAATCGCATGCAATAGCTGCTCCTAAAAGGCTTTTCAACACGGTGAGTGTTTTGAGAATTCCCCAATGAGTATTTAGTTTGCTTAGTTAATGTATACTTACACAGTGTGTGTGTGTGTGTGTGTGTGTGTGTGTGTGTGTGTGTGTGTGTGTGTGTGTGTGTGTGTGTGTGTGTGTGTGTGTGTGTGTGTGTGTGTGTGTGTGTGTGTGTGTGTGTGTGTGTGTGTGTGTGTGTGTGTGTGTGTGTGTGTGTGTGTGTGTGTGTGTGTGTGGTGGGTGGGTGAGTATTTTGAGAATTCCCCAATGAGTATTTAGTTTGCTTAGTTAAGACAACATTGGGGGATTAAAACACCATTGAGCTACAGGAGAAGTGTGAGCTCCTCCTTTGTGTCATGTGTTTGCATGTCACGTCACACCATTGGTTTGTCCCCAGGATGAGGTGGGCCACGGTTACATCCCTGGCATGAAGCTGGAGGCCGTGGACCTGATGGAGCCGCGGCTGGTGTGCGTGGCCACCGTCGAGCGCTGCGTGGGACGCCTGCTGCTGCTGCACTTCGACGGCTGGGAGTCCGAGTTTGACCAGTGGGTGGACTGTGAGTCTCCGGATATCTACCCAGTCGGCTGGTGCGAGCTCCACGCTTACCAGCTTCAGCCACCTATCAGTCAAGGTATGGGGAGGACAAAGCCAGTGGCATTGTATAGCTGGATTTTATGCAGTTTCTATATGTGTTATAGGTACTTGTAGCACACGTACGTATGTGGTGAATGTAATTAACATAAGTTGTGCTTATGTTGTGTTGGGCTTCAGAAAGATCAGCTTTGGTGGCGTAATGTAGTCTTTTTACATACACATACCTGGCAGCAATCAAGCATGTATCATAGTGGTGCCCAAAAGATTCAATTCCAATTGCAAAGGGAGTTCTCATTATGAATGCAAAGGTGTAAAGTGTATTTGTTTAAGTACTATATAACTTGAGGCTTTGTAAAACATTTTGCTGTGTGTTTCTTGTCCTAGCTTATAGGAAACTATTGACTATGTAGGGGTGAGATGAGTTAATGAATGATAACCATTGATGGATGTGGCAGTGGATCATATGTAATGAAAATTGAATAATCATGAAGGTTTGTTTGGCCTCTTTTTTTTTCCAGAACCTTCACAGGGGCAGGAGCGCAAGAAGACTATTAGACCATACTCAGGAAAAAAGAGTAAGTCTGCGCCAGGTAATAGACAGCCTGACAGCATCGAACGTGAGTTCATATCAGCCTACTTGTGGTGCAAGTGGATGGGATTTAATAGCAGTTCTTAAAACAAATCTTTATTTTTCATGATTTGTAAGTCTGAGTATGTTATGAGTGTGTTTCTTACTGTAGTAGCAACTAGAGTTATCATAAGACCTTTTACCATTTATTAAAACACACACATAGCTAAACATTCTGCCTTCATCTTGGCATCAACTTTGACGCCATAGCTGGCACTCATCAAAGACACCAGAGATGCACTTTTCGTGATGGGCCTTGATGGGCCTTATTGACTTCTCTCTAAGCGTTTATGGTTGTGACCATGAAGTTCAATTTTGGTCTCATCACTCCAAATTACTTCACTCCAGAAGTCCTGAGGCTTGTCCAGGTGCTGTTTGGCATCATTTATACAGTAAGAGTAGTTTTGTAGTTTTGTGGCATTGGCACAGTAATGGTGACCGTTTTTTGTTCAAGTGCGGTGCAGTCGTACCAGTTTCTTGCAGTGAAGCCTGTATTTCAGCTGATGTATCTTGAGGGATTTTGCTTTGCATCCGGACTGTTTTTCCTGGGAGTTGAGGTGGAAATCTTTGTTGGTCTGCCTAACTGTGGCTTGGTATCAACTGAACTGCTAATTCTCCACCTATTTATCAGATTTAAAACACTATTGACCAGTTTTTTCATATATGATACTTTCCCAGATTTATACAATTGAACTACCTCAAATCTTTTTACAGCTCTCTAGCTTTCCCTCTTGGCTTGGTAGCCAGTAAAGTCAGTGCAGCCCTGGGAGAAATGTGCTGAGGTCTCACAAGAGCAATGAAACTCACTGACTATTTATACACAGCCATAAAATTACAATCAAACATGTCATAGGGTTGGAATCTTACCCTCAATAGTCAATTAAACCTGGATATGTCAGTTTATGTGTCCAAAAAAATCCATTTAAAAGGGCACACACAATTAAGTGATGATCGATGACTTCACCTGACCACTATTCCCTAAATAAATGAAAGGTCCTCTGCAAAAACTGGCCAATATTTCAAACAATTCTGCCAGGGTGTGTAAACTTATGAGCACAACTGTCAAGCAATATATTCATCCCCATCCCTACTGCTCCACTGTGTCTTAAGAAGTAAGGAAGTGATTTCCCTTCATTGGTACATTTTCTGTGTATGTGGTTGGTATGCTTACACATTCCATGGGTGTTTTCAAGGACGACGGGCACAGAGATGATTAAGTAGCGGAAATGGATCTGTTTTTCTCTGAACTCTGAACCAGTGCTTTAAAACACTGTCCAAGAAACTGTTTAACACTTTCAAAGCACTCTTTGTGGACACAACATAATGGTGTGGTGTGGATAGCCCACGCTATGGACAAAATGTGAGCGGACCTAATTCCATCGGAATCATTTTGATTTTCCACTCACGTTGATCTTCCCACTCAAGCTTACAGTACAGTGAATGACTTGATGAGTTTGATTGATCGATGTTCCCAACTTAAGTATGCCCAGCTGTACATGGTGAAATGGAAAATGGTCAGTGGTTGAGTAGTTGAGTGTAGAGTTGCTCTCGACATTTTGTTATCTGTTGCAGGGAAAAGGATCATGAAAAGGAAGAGTAGCTCCACCACGCCACCCAAACAGTCCCAGAGGCAGGACGATGCGCCTTCTTCAGACAAGCAGGACGAGTCAGCCGACCAGATTATGGAGGACCCATCCTCAGACAGGCAGGAGGCAGCCGACCAGACTATGGAGGACCCATCCTCAGACCAGCAGGAGGCATTCAACCAGGTTATAAAGCTGAAGACTGAACCAGAGGAGGAGCCAACAGAGGAGAGTATGTGTGGTTTGATTTACTCGTAGTCTTTGGAGTTTGATACAGTATTCTTCCATTCTATTTAGGGATTAGCAGTCCTCTACAACACTGCTAAGAGGATATGTAGTTGGCATTTCATATGACTCCTCAAAACATAAACTTCAAACCGCATACAGAGGCCCAGAGATGCTTCCAGAGTTTAGCCAGCCCTGGATTTTTCAACTTCAGCATGTCCACTTAAGTTGTATCACGGTGTGGGTGTGTATACATTAGTTAGTGGTATCTGCATTTCTTCATTGGTTAAATTTCTCTAATATACATGATCTTCTGGTCCACCTGCTCCCCCAACAGTAATTGCTGTGCAGGTGAAAGTGGAGGAAGTGGAAGCGGAGATGCCCATCACTTCCTGCCTGTCGGATACCGAGAGGGACACCCCAGAACCATCAGTGGCGGACGTCAAGAGGGAGATGGACGAGACACAAGACGAGGGAGCCGTGTGACCCCCCCCCCCCCCCCCCCTTCTGTGACCAGAACTCTGTGTAGTAGACATCCTCGGGTGTTTCAGGACTATGGCAAAGTTATTAGTTGTGTTGCCTGCATTTAGGCACTTCAGGGCAGATGCGCAGTCATTCGTCTTTTCATGATGGCCACCGTACAGACATGTGCACACAGTGAGGAAAACCAAAATGATTCACGTCATCCGTACAAAGTGGTCGTTGAGCTCACGTTTCCCCCCCGTTCCAGCTCCACTCAGATGAGCCCTGCCTATTATTGTATGTGGGCTGAGTAAGCCGCTCGGTGATTTGTTACTTCTCCATTCATGGCAGTCTGTATTACAGCTGTGAGATGCCACTGGTTACAATAGAGCAAGGAGTGCTCTATTACAGGATGTATTATTACTTTTGTTGAAACTTTCAGTTACAGTATCTGTTTTACGGTTGCGTAGAAGATAAATCACATTAAAGTGAACTTTGTGTAACTCTTTTAATGGTTTTGAGGTGTTGAAGAGTTTAGACTTTACCATTGAGATCCTGTGTAATCCAATGAGACAAGCATTCTATTGTCAAAACAAGTACAAATGTTCTATATCAAAACTCCAGTTGGAGGAAATAAAATAAAATGTTCCTTTATCCAGTTCTCTTATCCAGTATGAAATAACAGAATCTGTGATGGCTTTCAGCTAGTTAGTCTACACAGTAACATTGGTTTTAGGTTTTCCAAAGTACATTCACAACCAAATGAAAAGACACTGAAATAAATCGTGTTAACATTCCTCTTCCTAAAAACAATTAACCAGTGCACACTATTAATATAATGTAAAAGACCTTTATACACAAATACAGTACCCTCCAGAATTATTGGCACCCTTGGTAAAAGTTGACTAAAAATAGGTCTAAAAAATAATCTTTAGGTGATTTATTGTACTCCCACAATGAAAACAATGAGGAAAAATACACCCTGCAAGGGAAGCAAATTTATTCTGAGAAAAAGGAAAATCTAATAAAGAAATAAATGTTTTTAATAAAAACACGTCACTCACAATTATTGGCACCCCTACTTGTAATACCTTCTTAAACCTCCCTTTGTCAATAAAACAGCATGTAATATTCTTCTCTGACACCCCATAAAGATTGAGAATACAAAGTAAGGGATTTAAGACCATTCATCTTTACAAAACCTCCCCAGATCGTCCAGATTGCTAGGTCCACACTTGTGCATTCTTCTCGTTGACTCATCCCACTGTTTTTCTATGGAGTTTAGATCAGGGGACTGCTATGGCAATGTCTGAAGCTTGATTTTGTGTTCAGTAAACCATATTTGTTTTGATCTGTGCATTTGTTTTGGTTCATTGACCTGATGAATGATCCAATCATGACCAACTTTTAGGCCCTTGGCAGAGATTGTTTGATTTCCTTTGAAAATGTTCAGGTTTTTCTTGGTGTTCATGATGCCATGCACCTTAATTAGGTTCCCAAGGCCTTTGGGAATTAAAACAGCCCCACAATAGCAAAGCCCCTCCACCATAATTCTGATTAGGCATGGGGTTCTTTTTAGTATAGTCATTCTTCTATGTATGCCAAAGACACCTTAAGTGTTTTTAGCAAAAGAGCATAATTTTATTTTCATCTGACAATAGACCACACTCCCAGACATGTCATGGTACCATTCAGTAATTCCTGCCATTTACATTGTTCATTAAATGACTCTACTGGCTTTAACCTGACATGCTGTATAAATAATCTATTAGCAGTGAGGTCACTTTTGACATCATACCATCATCATACTGTGCGTGGGAGCAAAATAGCCATGGGTCTTTGTCCAAGCATGTTTGCCACATTTCCAGATGATTAGAACCTTTTATTCATCATTTTAATGGAAATATAGGCATTTTCAACAAAATACCTAGTTTCCATAGACATTCTCTTACTTACAAATGTCAACACAATTTCTTTTTATTTCAATTTAGTGTATTCTCTTGTCTCTCCAATGTTGAAAAATGACCAGAGGATTTAGCCTCTGAGTGACTTCATTTTCATACCATAGTGAAAAAGAACGTCATGAACTACTTCTGAAAGTTCACAGACACTCTGATTTACTTTAAAACGTTGCATTTACATAGGAAAATGCTCCTGTTAAATGTTGTACGTAATATGTTTCAGGGGTGCCAATAATTGTGAGCAAGCTGTTTTTGTTAAAAATATTTATTTCTTTATGAGATTTTCCTTTTTCTCAGAATAAATTTGCTTGCCTTGCAGGGTATATTTTTCCACATTGTTTTCATTGTGGGAGTACAATAAATCACCTAAAGATTATTTTTATACCTATTTTTAGTCAACTTTTACCAAGGGTGCCAATAATTCTGGAGGGTACTGTATATCAATGTAGTTTGGATTACAAAAAAAGGCATCCGGGTGTGCGTCCAGATGTGTGGCCGTCTGTAGTGACTAAGCTGTGAATGCATATCTGTGATGGGATCCTGCATGAGTTACACTGCCTTCCTCTTCTTCACTGTGGCCTGCTTTTCTGTGTGTGGTGTGTGGGGTTGAGTCTGCCTCTTGCGTGGCTTGGCTTTAGCCTTCATCACACGGACTACCTTTGGCCCGTTGAGGAGGGCCGGTTTGGGCTTGGTGGCCTTCGGGGGCTTGGAGGTGCGTGGGGCTTGTGTGGAGGGCAGCCTCTCGCCCGGGCAGCTCTTGAAGATGTGAACGTCCTTGACCTTTTGACCCTTGAGTTCTGGCGGGTGAGCGCAGGTGGCTCTGACCTTCAGGTTCACCTTGTCAAGCCACCTGAAACGAACACACACACAAACACACACATAGGGTAAGTTAAGGACAGCAAACAAAAGCACAAAAATCCATCAGGACATAGCCTCTTTAGAACTGTGCAGTACACCTACCGTATACTGTGTAAAAGGAGAAAGTGTAGCTTGCTATTTGCTTGCTGCACAAGTTGTACAAGTACATTTAACAACTGTCCTGAGGAACTCTGTTTTTATGCTTTGTTATAAGGAACTGTCTATCTGAAGGTCAGGTACAGTGTGTGTCAGCATATATGGCCACAGTGTGGAACATTAACACAGTGAGTTGTGGAGTATGTAACTGCTGTACAGACCTCCACCACTAAATGGAGCCAGCCTCACATATAATCCCCATGTTGGTTAGATTGGATGTGTCAAAATTGCCAAGGTTCAGCATAAAAATAACATTGAAATCACATTTTTGGAGGAGGGTCTTTGCTATTATTGTTCAACTCTATTCATCACACAAGTTTTGGGGTAGGGTACAGTTATTTTGGTCTACTCTATTCACTGAAATCTCGATTTTATGACATTATCTTGTTTCTGGAGAACATGTGTTCTAGCTTCTCTTTGTAATATATTGTGATGCTCTTAGTACCAGAGAGTGTTGAAATGGTGACCTCACTACACTGGAATGAATACATGAAGTGGGTTCCGTCATGGTCCTACACTGTGTCAATATGTCTACATATTTAGGAGAGGTGAGCTCACAAGATGTTTGTTTAGAGCCCACTGGTGAGATCTGAATGAGGCCAAAACAGTGTCCATTCTCATGTGTACCACTAGGGGGCAGTGTATACTTGAGAGCTGTGTAAAGTATGCAACTCACTTGCGCAGAGGCAGCAGTGGGCAGTCACAGTGAAAAGGGTTCTCTGCCAGGTTTATGACCTCCAGCCCAGTCAGAGGCCTCAGGTCGGGAACCTCCTCCATGTGGTTCCCCTCCAGGAAGAGGCTCCGCAACCCAGAGCCCAGCCCAGACAGAGAGTCCTTAGACATCTAGGAGAGGAGAGGAGGAGTGGAGAGGAGAGAAGAGGGATTTACAGAGGCATGAAGGAACTGACAAGGACTTTCTTTGAATTTGAATTATGATCTGTATACGATTTGCAGCACTAAGTAACCTTTACAATTGCATGATTCACATAATATTTCATGGTGGTTGCAGGTGCTGTCTCTGTCACTGTTGTTGACAATTATGTTAATTGTGCCCTTCATCCAGTCATGTTGCCCTAGTTCACCCTTTTGATCATGTTTCTTAGTAGTGTTTATTTCTGTAAATATCTTTACTGTTTTACTTAGATCAGTGGTTCTCAACCTGGGAGTCGAGACCCCGTTGGGGGTTGCAAGATCATTTTAATTCTACATTGAACCACCACCAAGTTCATCTATTTTGTTTAATTGCCAGTACCATATCCAACACACATGCTAACAGTGTTGTTGTTGTTCACACTAGGCAGTCAATACATTGGCAGTCTGGCCTTAGCTAGGGGTGAGTAAATTGGCAATAGTAATACTGCAGCCTTTGTGGGCTAATCATTTTATGTCATGATAATGTAGTCGTTTGTGGCTTTGTTGTTCTATTATCTCATAGAACATCCAAGTCTCAACCCACGTCTATGGAGGTGGGTTCTCAAAAAAAGTAACATTGCTCCAACTCAAGTCTCCAATCTAAATAATGTGATCTACGAGCACAGCAGTGAAGCTGAAATTGAATGGTGTCATAAACACCAACTTGATTGTTCTGGCAGGTCAGGACTCAAAAACAGGTTGAGAACCACTGACTTGTACCATGTAACTAACAATGGCATTCTGGTAGCACCTACCTTCTCTAAACCCATGTTATCCAGATAGAGGTGTTTTAAAGAGTCCCCCACGGACCGGAACGCCTCAGCGGCCACCCAGCGGATGGGGTTTCCCGAGAGGCGCAGCTCCCCCAGGCTGCCGGCCTTGGACAGAGCGTCACTGGGCACGTCCCTGATCTTGTTGCCACCCAGGTGGAGGGTGTCGAGGTTCGGCGCCGGGTCGAGAGCCCTCGGCGAGACCGTGTTGATGACATTGGAGGTGAGATAGAGCGCCCGCAGGTTCTCCGCACCGGTCAGAATGCCCGTCTCCAGCTTGGTGATGGCGTTGTTCTCCATGTGCAGTGCCAATAAGCCTGGCAGCAGCTTGAAGGCGCCCTTAGGGAACTGGGTGAAGCGGTTCTTCTCCAGGTGGAGGTAGGTGAGATGCGGCAGGCCCTTGAAAGCGTCGGGGCTGAGGGAGGAGAGGTCGTTCTCGGACAGGTAAAGGTAGATGAGGCCCTTCATGCCATTGAAGGCGCCCGTCTCCAGCTCGTGGATCTTGCAACGCTGCAGGTGGAGGGAGACCACGTCGGGAACGCCGGGAAAACTGTTGCTAGGGAGGTAGTGGAAGTGGTTGCCACGTAGGTCCAGCAGGCGAGTGTCGGGGGCGAATCCGCGAGGGACCTTAGTGTGGCCTTTGTTCTCACAGGAGGAATGGAAGATGTCCGCCTAAAAAGGAAAACACTTCAGGGTCAATTCTAAAAATCAAACTCATTATCATCTTACTTCAAGATCAAGATCATACCCATCATCATCATGACTAGGCCTAAACCAACAGTATAGAATAAGAGATAGAATAGGTCTTTGTTGCCATACGATTACATTTCCAACGAAATGTATAGTGCTCTCCGGGCAGTGCATCATTCATTCTATAAAAATATTAACTGTTAACAGATATTAACCACTTTTGAAGTATGTTTTTATGTATGTCTTTTTATGTATGTGTATTTTTCACACAAACACATCTCAACAGCTGGATCCCGCTATCCGGCCATGCTTCTCTCACCTCACAGTGGCAGGCATCTGGACACTTGATCTTGTTTGGGGGCGGCGTGGTGGGCAGAGTGGCCAGTTCCTGCTCCTCCCGCTCGGCCTTCAGCATGGCCTCCTGGCTCTGGCAACGCAACTCCCCCGGCTGCACGGCCTCCAGGTTCTCCCCGGACAGGTGCGGCGGGCCTCCGCACGTGCCGCCCAGCCGCACCTTCTCCCGCAGGGCCCACTCCCGCAGCGGCCGCAGGTAGCAGCTGCAGTAGATGGGGTTCCCGGCGAGGTTGAGGCGCGTCAGCTTGGGGGAGCCGGCGGCCAGCGGCTGCAGGACGCGCAGCTGGTTGTGGCTGAGGTCCAGGTGCGTGAGGCTCTTGGTGAGGAGCACGGCGGTGTTGGAGAAGTCCTGAAGGGACATGTGGTCCAGGAAGAGGTGGGTGAGTTTGTTCATGGAGACGGCGTCCTCGCCCATGTAGGTCATGGGGTTGTAGCTCAGGTCCAAACGTGTCACCTCTGGAAGTCTAACAGCGAGAAACAAGTATGGAAATGTATTTTAAGGACAGTTTTGGCCTTTGGGTCAACAGTCAGATCAACTTAACAGTTTTCCGGTTTTTTTGCTTGTAAATGTAAATTCATAGCCTCTTACATTTCTAGACATGATACCCATTCACCTTTGTTTCCTTTCAAATTTGCCTACATGCTTTTACAAACTGCATTATCCACTGTATGCACAAGAGCTGTCAAAATTACCTGGTCATAGTTTCAGTTGGGAAAAACTGGAGCTCGTTGTGGTCCAGACTAAGTCTTGTGAGGGTGAAGAGCCCAGCAAGAGACTCAAGATCCAAGTTGTTGAGGTTATTGTGACTAAGGCGTAGCCACTTGATGTTTTGCATGCCCTGGAAGACCATATTGGGCAGGTACACAAGCTGGTTGTGGGTGAGGGAGAGCAGGTTGAGGAAGCCAAGCTGAGAGAAAGCCCCTGGTTTGATCTCCTCTACCCTGTTCCGGTCAATAAGAAGCTGCTTCAGGGAGGACAGCCCATCAAAAGACTCCTGATAAGGACCAGAGAGAGTTGAGGTATGAGGTGAAATTCATGTAAAAACAGAACAATATGGTATGACACGCCTAACAATGCAATCATATTTATTAAAATGTGCTATGAAGCCTCTTACACCGGATTCCTTTTGTGAAATTAACTGATGATATAAAGCAGGGTGTCACCTGTAAGAGAATCTCAATGTTGTTGTTGGCCAGGTTCAGGAAGACCAGGCGACCCAGGCTACGGAATGCGCCCTCTCGCACTGTGCGGATGTTGCTGCGTTGCAGGGACAGGTGGGTAAGGTATGGGGTGTGTGCGAAGGCATTAGTGGGAAGCACCTGGATGTCGTTCCCTCTCAGGTCCAACTTCACTGTGATCTGAATGGAAAATATAGATGCTTCTTTAGAATATTTGTGTAAACCAAACACCTTACACATTTTACGCCATGTTTAACTTATTTCAGTGTTATAACATCAATACTGGGGTTGTTTTAAAATGAATACAACTAGAATATTGCCTACTGTCAGATAACGTGCACCACTTTGAAAGACATCTCACCTCATCAATGGTCGGAGGAACCGCTGTTAAATTCTTGTTGACGCACGCAACCGTGAGTTGCACTGCGTCACATACGCACAATTTTGGACATTTGGCTGAATGCGCCCCAGGAATCCCAAGTATTAACAACGCCATTACTGGCCACAGGGAGACGTACATTTCACCCATCTGTATAGGGGAAAGCAACTGTATCTGTAAAGTTGAACAAAATAATTAACTCCAAATGTGTTATCGGTCTTAAAGATAATCTCCGTCTGAGATGACACAAAATGAATGAATACGTGTTATTTTCCGAATCAGTAACCTAAGCATGTAATCTACCGACACATTTTTGGATTAGCCTCATTTCTTGGCCTTCGCAAAAAATCTGGTATGCGTAGGAACACTACAAGGCACTGTCCTAGCGGCAGAATCAACAAGAAAGTCCACGGCAAACTTCCCAACTCAACATCAAAATTCACTAACATGCAATGTTTCTTATGGGTCAGATACATCACCGTTTGTCTGCTGACACTGAATGTGCTTGTGTCGTATCATAACAGACACAACACTTTGTTCAGTTGAATGTATGAATACGATTTCTCTATGCGCAAAAGCCATGCCCATGGAAAAATCCCAATGCGTTACGTAGAGATAATATCCAATCTCACCTCCAAACTAAAATAAGCAACAGAACACCTATTTGTAACAGGTTAATAGTTACGGAGGGCAGGCCTATACATTTTGCATTCTAAGAACACGTTAATAAACTTACATTTGTGTCACCAGATGTTTACCGCAGCTGTCCAACTTCACGTGTTGTGTATGCATCCAGGTGATACGTGTGGAACCCAAATTAGACAGGAGAAACAAATAAACAACCACATCAGTAAAACCGAAAAAAAAACGTTTGAATAGGCTACATAATGATATCATAATTTTAAAAAGGTATATTCAGATATCTAAATCATGATCACGCACAGACAAGCTTGACTTGGACAAGACAAGATACAGTTATGAACTCTTAACTTACGCACAAGATATGGGATCCCAGAGAATTTTTAGTCGGCAAGGTATGTGTGCGGTGTCTCCCTTGGGAGTCCACCTCAGTCCACAGTTTAGCTGGCAGCGGCGGGTTTGCACAAAGGCGCGCAGTGTTTTCTCACTGGGCACTCTCGACTCTCGAGTGTCTCTTATAAATAAACCATACACAGTACGTTGTAGCCACTGGCGGTTATATTCTGAACAGAAAACGTTTTCCTGTTACTTTTCTGTAACGTAACGAAACTATACTGCAAAATATACCAGTAGTGTATTGTAACAGCAGTGTAACAAATACCTTGTCCCTGCAGCCTCTCTTAGGGAAAAAAGTTGTCCCCAAAAAATGAATAACTGAGCTTGGAATTGTTGTCAGTTTTGGTTTGATAGTCTCCCCAGTCATAAACCCTTGGTCCCCTTGCAGCCGTATGTTCTCTCACATTGTCTGGTCTGCACAACAGCCCTCCCTCGGCCGTTCCCCATCTAGAATAAACTTCTTTTATCCTCCATTCAGGCCAACCAACGCTCGCTAGATCCATCCCTATGCGCGTTCAAAGTGCTATAGAATTCTGTCTCTCGGCTTAAGAAAACAGCACCATACAATGTCGACTCCAGAGAAGTGAAAATATGCTGCAGACAGAAGTCGAGCCATGAAACAACCAAAAAGTTCAGCAACCACGTCTTGGTGGTACAAAGTTGTTAAACCATTAGTCAGCCAGGAGTTATTGAATATCTGCTCTTATCATGAAGAGGCAATCTAAATGAAACCATTCAGGTCATTATACACTTTACGCTTTTTACACTAAATATGAAAAAATTTGAAGATGTTAACTCACTTGTATCCATTTATTTGAGTGGTACTGAGCATGTCAATAAAAACAACAAATATAAACCACATTCACCATGTGTCAATACAAATGCAATATTGTAATAGCTTGATAATGTGCACAAGACAAAAGTACCTCCTTGATCCTTCTTGTAAGTCAGGTTAAATTCTACAAAGGTATGTAGCAGCCACCTTGTTTACTTCCTCTCCCTACCTTAGTCACCTGAGTACATATTTTGATATTGTCAAATGTTTTCCAAAATGCATATGTTCACTCACATAATTATTTTGAAGAAAAATGTTGAGAAAAAGGCAAATTGGAATGTGTAAATAACAGTGCTGCACAATATAAAAACGCAAAATGGTTAGTAGTCACCTTTGTTATGTCTTCCCTGTTCACCTTAAGTCTATTGCTCCACTTTTTAATATTTTTCCCTTTCATTATAAAAATATACATTAAAATGTAAAAAAAAACCTGACCTGCACTGTTGATTAAACCCAAAATATCCCACAACCTGATCTACAGTTCCTGTATAAATGAGGCACTTTTCAGTCGCTTATCTTCCGATCTTTTCTGAAATGTACGTTAACAAATGGAGGATTCTCAAAGTGTATTTTAAGTTAGCTATAAAGGACACTGAGATGAAGCAGAAAGTTGTGATAAGAAATGTAAAGGCTTGTCCTTCTAGCATAAATGTATGAGTGGTTGTGGTACGTCTGTTAGTCACGGGCATGAGAGGATTTCAGCATTGGGTGCAAAAAAAAACAGGTCTTACTAAACTCATCACTATACAGTTCAAATGCTACATTAAAAAAAAAAAAAAAACCACAGGGGATCTGAAAGAACTCTCAAATGTCTTAGTTGTTGCATTTAAGCAGCCTTTGCGGAGACCTGCAGTCCGATGGCTGCCAGACTCCTCTGCGCTCTCCGTGCTCTTCTACGCAGCGGTCCTTCTGTCCAGTGCTGCCTGGAGGGCGTCTCGGCCACTGCTGCAGCCGCTCAAGGCCTCACCATACCTGTGTGGACACACACACACACACACACATCTTGTGAGAGGAGGATAGAGGCCTGCACACTGTTGTACAAGCTCCCAGGCAACTTTATTTTAGCAACATTTCTACCCGTGAGGGTCTCTTTCAGGCTTAAAATAAACACACACATTTTACCATGGGGAACTATGTGGACTCTGACTTCTAACGCTCTTAGTCATACAATGCAAGCTGAACACTAAAAGCAAGTAGTTGCATTACAGTTGGTGCTGAAGAAAGCTAGCTAGAATATGTATTTCTCACATTGTAAATTGCATTGTTGTGCTGTTCAAGCCGAACAGAAACAACACAATGTTTTTCATTAATTACATTTGAGAAGTATATTTTGGTCCACCTGCAGATGAGTAGTTGATGTTGATGCAAACATGAAATAAAAAGGTGACCAGCTGTCAATACTTCAGACTTAAAAACAGATATATTTGTCTAAATGTATTAAATGGCTCTCACATTTAAAATCTATTAAATTAACCCGAATTCAGTTCATATTTGTTGGTATACAATGTGGAGTAACTTATTTGTCTTACTTTGAAACAAAGGTCTGCAGCACGTCTGCATGGTCCAGAGGGAAGTACTCCTGCTCCACTGAATGACTCAGAGCCAGCAGGTGACCAGGCATCACACACGCCTTCTGGACCTTGCCCTCTCCCTACAACAATAAAGATGCTCGGATGAACAGCTCTACAGCACTAAAACTCACTGAATATATATCCACACGCAAACAGATCAAGTAACAACTACTATGGACAAAACATTTGCTACTGCAGGTATAGGTATTTACTGATCAAAAAAGTAAGCAAGCTTTTAGTAGGTACTTGAAATCACAGTCACTGACATTTAGCAAAGGACAGATTGGAATGACTACAGTAATATATTTTGGTTGTCATCTATCACTTTCCAGATGGCCATCATAACAATCAATGCAACTAGGATGATACAATATATTTAATCTAATTATTTACAAATCCCCCATGTTGGATCAGTAGAATTAAGTTTTGTGCGTGCAGTAGTAGAAGCAACATTAATGACAAGTTACCTTCAGCAGTCCCAGCGTCACCAGAAGAGAAGAGAGGAAACTATAGGCCTGGAAGTACGAGCCACACAAAGCTTTCTTCAAAAGGGCATCTGTTGGACAAGACAGTGATCCTAATCATTCAGGTGCATCACATTAATCATGGCATTCAAAATAACTGGATTTAGCGCTTACTTTTGATGTTTTATATGATCCATTCCAGACCCATTTGAAATGGAGCACATTTAAATTTACGATTTTTGCCAAAGTGACTTAAATACTACAATCATATTACAAGGTCCATTGTCCCCGGAGCAACTCTGGGTCTTGCTCAAGGGCTCTACAACAGAAGCTGAAAATTGGGAAACTTTTCTAGCTACTGCATGGTAACCCAGCCCCTTAACCACTTCGCTACCACTGCCGAAGAGTAAGGAATAAGTTGTCTGCCGTTCTAAACCCAATGAGCCAAAATCCCAAATTAAAGGAGCATTTCACCGCTGGAAAGATGAATGTGTATTTAAATTGGGTCATTTGTCTCAGTGTTTTTCTACCAGTGTGCCGTGAGAGATCATCAGGTGTGCCGTGGGAAATTGTACAATTTCACCCAATTGGTCCAAAAATATATACATTTATATATTGCAGAGGTGGAAAAGTCCAGCTTCATAAAGTAAGTCCTACCACATATGTGACCTTCCACGGCGAAATCAGTCACAATGTCCACATTTTCAAAATCAAAGTTATTACGTTTTCAGGAAGGGGCATAATCAACCTTCAAAACGATACCTATATCTAATGAATTGAACGTCATATTACTGAAATATAAACATTCAAAGGAGTTGAGTTCATCCGGTCATGCCAATAGAAAAACGGAGAAATCTGCCTCTGAAGATAACCGTCGGCTCAACACTCACGAACGCTTTGTAAGGTCGCCGCTATTACAAGATTTACGGTACTTGTATCAACGACACAGCACGCGGATGGCTTGGTGGTTGTCAATGAGTGCATTTACCGTAAAAATTGGAATAGAGCGGCAAAAACGAGACGCCTCTAACTTCCTGCTTCCTCTAACTTTCTCACCTCAACAAACTCACGTTTTTAGGCTACAAAAGGTCAGTTTTTCGGCGAAATGTATTCACGGCCGTACAGTGTAGACCTCCCACTGTTTCAAAACACTTACAAAAAAAATCCACGATTTTAGCACAAGTGACATAAATGGCCATTTTTCTCAGAAACGCCTGTTGCGACAAGCGACTGGTTTTGCCGTGGAACGTCACATATCTGTGCCAACCATTCATTTAAACCAGCTGATTCTAATTAGCACAACTCTTCAGCTATGTAGAGCAGCTAATTAGTGAGATCACCTGTATTAAGGCACAGGAAGAACCAATACATGGTTGGATTTTTACTTTCTGAAACTGGACTTTTCCACCTCTGATATTTTGTTGCTGAAAATAATACTATCCCATTGTTGAGCATTTGTGGCTGCAGTATAGAAGCTTGCCAAGTAATTAAATACTCCTCTATGTCAGTAAGTGGCAGTAGGTAGCACAATTATTGATGACCTTGTTAATATAAATTACATTTTAAAAACAATAAAGTGAAGTGATGCATGCAATAAAGGGAGGTGAAGCTGTGTGAGGCTACCTACGATGGATAAATGACTGAACACTCTGATTCTGGGCCCTGGTCAACATTCTAACCCAAACAATGAATATCACATTGCACTTTTTTGCACTTCTGGTAAGACGCAAAATGTATTTCGTTGTCTTTGTACTTGTACTCTACACAATGACAATAAAGTTGAATCTAATCGAAAAGAGCCTAGTAGTAGTGGTCAAGTGGTCAAGAACAAACAATGAGATGGAGGCAAGGAAGAGTGATCTTTCGCTTGGCTTCACTTTCAATGGGGACCCGACTGCACTGACGGCGTTATGCTTGGTGTGTGGGGAAAAGCTATCCAACAGTGCGATGGTCCCAAGCAAGCTTAAAAGTAGAGCCCGACCGATATGGGATTTTGAGGACCGATACCGATATCGATATTTGAGAGTTTCAATAGCCGATAACCGATATATTGGCCGATAATCATTTTTAAAGATTTTTTTTGGGGGGGCTTTTATGCCTTTAATCAGACAGGACAGTGTAGGGTGACAGGAAATGAGTGGGAGAGAGAGTAGGGTGGGATCCGGAAAGGACCACGGGGCGGGAATCGAACCCGGGTCGCCGGCGTGCGGTGCAGGTGCCCCAGCCAGTCGCGCCACGACTGGGGCCACGATAATCAGTTTTAACCAGCATAATTCAAAAACGTTCTCCTATAAAATGTTGATCAAGTTGGGGCGTTATCTGTTTAAATAGGCCTAACCATCTGGTTTCCTAATAAAACATTCTTATATATAAAAAAAAATATATTAAATAAGTAGTGTGGTCTTTTCACCTTTGATAACCACCATTGCACAAAATATTATTTTTACTTTACCTTTAACCTTTGTAAACCATGCTTGGTGTAAACACCTTCGTTGAAATGCAAAAAAAATTGAAGACTAGAACAAAAGAGTAGGCCTATGTGAGTGTATGGGAATTAAGGTTAGCTCTGAAGACTGGTTTCATGCTCACATTTATTTTGTGTGCTGTCTTCGTGAGCTTAATGTAACAGTTTACACTCACTGACAGCACTGACAGGACCATCATGGACAGTCTAAGCGATCTTTGTGAACAAGTCAACAGCAGCTTAATAGTTTTAGCAAACAGAGGTGTTTTTTAGGATGCATCATAGCCTACTACTTCCACCGGCTAGATTCCTCTAGCTAAATCAAAGATCCTTCATTACTCCGCTTAACTCTCTCTGGATAAATGTTGGCGCTGCCTGTAGTTAACTTAATTAGCTCCCCTTATGATCAGAAAATGAACGGGATGACGGTCGGGAAGAGACAATTACAGTGCTGCTATCAATATCCTCAGTATAACCACGTTTATGTTTTACAAATACAACAACATTCAAATTAGCCTCCAGCACTCAACCAACAACGTTGAGCTAACGTTCAATTTGTTTTAGCTTTGGACTTAACATTGTGGCTCTAAGATTAACGTTAGCCTACAGCAGTAAAAATCAAGCATGTCCGATAAACATTCTTGCATTTATTTAGGCTTTTAGAAGAAATGAGAATTACATTTCACGTGAAATCATCCTACCATGTACACACAAACCACTTCAGAAAACTATGACACGCAAACTGCAATTTGTTGTCGTTGTTTAGGAAGTAGAACTAACTAGTCAAGCAGAGTGCGTGTCTTGCAGTAAGAAGATGCGCCCACTGGTGGAATACCACGTAATTGCAACACTAGACATGTGAATAGAGGATCAATATTCGGGTTTCCTTTATTTAATTAAAAAATATTTATCGGCCCTTATAAAATATTTATCTGCCGATACCGATAGTTTTGAAAATGCCTAAAATGGGGCAGCCGTGGTGTACTGGTTAGCGCATCGGGCTTGTAACCGCAGGGTTGCCGGTTCGATCCCCGACCAGTCCACCACGGCTGAAGTGCCCTTGAGCAAGGCACCTAACCCCTCACTGCTCGCCGAGCGCCGCTGGTTGGGCAGGCAGCTCACTGCTCTGGGTTGTGTAATTCACCTCACTGTGTGTTCACTGTGTGCTGTGTGTTCACTAATTCGGTTAAATTGGGTTAAATGCAGAGAACTGAATTTCCCCTCACGGGATCAAAAAAGTATATATTCTATTCTTTTCTATTCTATTAATATCGGCCGATAATATCGGCCGGCCGATATATCGGTCGGGCTCTACTTAAAGGGATAATCCGGAGTGAAATGCACTTTAGATCAATTTTTCGGACTATTGGGAGTACATACGTTGAGTTGACACCAAATCATGTCATTCGGATGTATTTTGAGAAAGTTCGATTGAATCGAGTCAGTACCTTTCCGGAAATGTCGCAGCTGCAGCTAGCAACGTTTTAACAACACTTTATTAACATTTCTGGAAAGGTACGGACTCGATTAAATTCATTCTGGACTCTCTATCCGACCACATAAAGACGTGGGGATACTTCGGTTTGGCTTTAGGGATCCTCTACTCACTACCACGTAAGTGTAGTGTTGTTTGGAACAGTAGAAGAGGTATAAAAATAGCGTTTTGTAGCGGCGAAAGGACATGCCCGCGTCACTTCCAGGCTAACGAGTTTTGGCTAAAAACGGTGAGCTCGAACTTTCTCAAAATACATCCGAATGACATGATTTTGGTGTCAACTCAACGTATGTACTCCCAATAGTCCGAAAAATTGATCCAAAGTGCATTTCACTCCGGATTATCCCTTTAAAAGCCATCTCCTAAACTAAACACCCATCACTTCAAAGCAAGAACACTGAGTATTTTGTTCACCTGCATGAACACACTCAGAGCAAAGGTGTGAGAGAGCTCTCAGAGCTAGCTACAGTACTTAGTAGCTGAACGTAGTCAAATAAAAAAAATGCCACACACTATGGCAGATACTTTAACAAAAATGACCCTGATGAAGGCGTGAGCCGAAACGTTGGTCAATAAAGAAATATCTTGAAGTTCCGAGTGTGCCACGACACTTCTGTTTAATTTAGAGACTTAGACAGATGACTCTGATGACTACCTCAACTGAGACAGTGGTTAAAAAAAATGCCAATTCTTGCATCGGAGGATTCTTTCCAAGCAAGAAATATTTCAGAAAGAAACAGATCCCTCTCGTCTCAAGGAAATGAAAGGGTGGAAGCACGACCGTTCGAAAATACTACCATGCTTCTAATGACATAAAGCTTACTGCAGATCAGTAAGCAAACAGAACGCAGGAAACAAGTCTGTGTTAAAATGTGTTTTATATTGTGCCAAATGTGTTTGAATGCCATTGCCATGCATCTTGTTAATGACACTGTAGGTCCACTGCTGTGGCTCCCTCACCTGTAGTGTCCAACACAGCTTTCTTCACTTCAGGCTCCTCTTCATACACAGAGGAGATCTTCAGAAAAGCATCTGTAATCTTGCTGGGATCTGAGTAATCCACCTGAGAGAGAAAAAATGACCTGCTGATGATTCTGCATTCACTGAATTCCAAAACAAAAAATTGCTATTGAATTGCAAGGGGTGTTTTTTTTTTAAATATTTATCAGTCTCAGTACAAGGTCCACCTCTTACCTGCTGCTCTATGAGAAGGGTTCTTTTGGCGCCAAGATCCAGAAGGTTCTCTGCTGTGGGTGAGGTGAGGAAGGCCTGGAGGTCTGAACTACAGGCAGGGGACACCTGGGACAGAGGAGGGTTAAATGGGAGTTAGTCTACTAGAGGGAGATTTCAGATGAGAAACAAGAAGCACTGTTAGAAGGGTTGGAATTCCCACAATAATTGCAGATACCTGAACCATGCTTCTGATTTCTGTTACAATGACTTGCATGACATTTCTGAAAGTGCTCTTTGGATTCCCTGACCCAAGTGCTTACCCGGTCTGAGGGCTTCACGGGGCTGCCGTCGCCATCACTGCTACCTTGTGATTCGTCCAGACCGTTCTCCTCCTGCTCCTCTTCATCACTCTGTTCTTCTATTTCTTCTTCTTCATCGTCGTCATCATCATCATCCTCTTCGTCATCTTCATCTGGTTCACCCTCATCATCACTACAGGGAAGGACTTTGATTATACTTTCACACACCAATGTACAGCAAACATACACACATGTTATGCGTACAGCCGTCTGTAAATCAATCGTTGTACCAGATGGACAACCATTAGACAAGCAGAGAGAAAGATTTTACCTGAGTGAGCCCAACATGTCTACCATGTTTATGCTCTCCATAGCCTCTCTTACTGCCTCACAGCCTTCTTCACCAAAGCAGTTACCTACAGACACACACACATAGAAATTTGCTCACCATACTGTCAGTGATACAAGCTCACAATACACAATAAATGACAAGGTATTAGCAATTAAATTAATCCGATCACTACGCTACTGATTTCTTGCTTTATTTTAAAACTGGCTCATGATTATGTCATACCATTTAAATCCAACTTCTCCAGCTGGGTTTTGTCTTTCACACATCTGGCTACCACTAGCGCTGCGGCCTCGGACAGTTCACCAAAGGACAGGTTCAGTTCCTGGAGCAACAAAGTCACAAAAAGTGCACAAGACAGGTTCACATCACAGAAGGCCCAGGTTTTTACGGTCGTTTAGAACAAACTTGGGGACTGTTGCATGACGTGAGATGTGTTTCTGACCTTGAGAATGGGCAGTCCTTCCCTCAACGCTGCAGCGATGGCGATGGCTCCTTCTGACCGCACCAAGCAGTCCCCAAAGTTAATGACTTGGACGTTGCGAAGGTGCCTGAGGGCCTGAGAACACAGCACCAGTTCAAATGGTTACGTAGCCCAATGCGGTTCCAGAATATATCAACCCTTACATATTGGAGCTCTATTTTGGATTAGTGAATGTATGTTGGTCAGCCCAAGTTTGAAACTCAAACACAATGCTGGTGAGTCCGGGTCCTTTTAAATAAAATCCTCGCTTGCTAAATAAAATCCTTTTTTTTTTTAGCATGGTCAGTAAAAATGCCCATTCGTACATTATTCTGACATCTCCCTAGGCCCTCACCTGTGCCATTGGCAATGCCCCTCTCTTGGTGAAGGTGTTGTCATTGAGGTTCAGCACTCGTAGATCAGGGTTGTGTTGCATGGCTCCAGCCAAAGCTGTTACACCTTGGTGGTTGATCCCATTTTGTGGCATATGGACTTCCTCAAGACTGCCCATCAACTGAGAGACAAGGAGAGAACGACAAAGAGAGTGAGAGAGAGAGAGAGGGGGAGAGAAAGGATGCCGGGTTAAGAAAGAACCATGGCATAATAGAAATGTCATGTGGGAAATGTTACAGATTTGGCAAATTTCTGCATCAAAAGAAGGCAAGTCAAACAGCAGATGTATACCTGGAAGGCCTTAGCAAGTGCAGTGGCACCTTCATTCTCCAAGCGGTTCCTGCCTGCTATGAACACCTTTAGCCTCAGGGGAGAACCAGCGGCACTGGACTGCTTATGACACTCAATCAGTGCACCTGCCAGGATCTGTTACAAAAAAAAAAAAGTGTTACACATATGCATCTCTCGTTACACCTAATATGCATAACCCTACATAGAGCTGTCCATATTTTTGCATGGTCATGTGAAAAAGGCCTTCCATGCCTGTTCCTATTCTACCTGATGAAGATCTGTTGATCGAAACGTTGCCTCTTAAAATAAATAAATAAAGTATTTTTGGAGCCATTATACAGTGTAGACCAGTCTTCAACCTTTTACAGCTAAAGGACCCCTTGGCTGTGAGAGAGACTGAGCACGGACCCCCACACCTGGCCCACCTCAAATCATGTGGACAGTCAGTCATGAGTGCCTACATGCACGCTAACAATATAATACAACTAAGCAAAACATCACACAAATACCCCGCAAAGTTCAGGGTCCATCAGTTCCAACATTGAGCAAACAAAATCAAACAGTCGAAACGTAATTTATCTCCCGGAATGAAAAGAACGAGTTTGCTTATGCCGCTGAAAACCAAGCTATTCAACTAAGACGCACGAGGGGGAAAAGTGTTCCATAGGTTAGCAAAATGTTACACAGGATCACATGATCACATGCATGATTCATGGGTAGCCTACAATGTGTTACTTAAAAACGAATATGAAGTGATTTTCTTTTGAACATTATGTTAACTATGACAAATTTGATTTTTTGGAAGAGAAAAAAAATGCTTCAGACGAAATATTTTCGCGGACCCCCTGCAGTACCTCCGCGGAACCCCGGTTGAATACCCCTGGTGTAGACCCTCCCTTTCTCCTTTGACATGTTTTTGTCTAGCACAATTGTTGGATGTGCGCACCAGTCTCTTCAAATGCATTGGACACTGCTGTTGCTGCCACCTTAAATGCATTGGACACTGCGGTTGCTGCCACCATAACACACTGTTAATGCCTCACCTTGCCTCCTCCGATACCCATGCCACAGTTGTTGAGTTTCAACTCGCGGAGGGTGTGACAAGCTGGACTTTTCAAAAGGGTCTCAATGCCCTTCACTCCGTCTGGCCCAAAGGCATTGTCACTCAGGTCTAGTTCAGTGAGTCTGGCTCCTGATTTTATCAGAGCACTGCCCAGCGATTTCTATGGAGGAGAGAGAGAGCGGGTGAGAACTGCCAATGACCGGTTTCTCGCCGGTTAACATCAGACTGAAGCCAAACATATCATGGACTCACCAGGGCAGCAGGGATTTCAGACCGAAGGCGCCCTGTGAACATGTCACTCCAGCTACATCTCTGCATGAAAGAAGAATAAGAATGGCACAGTAAATGTTAGTTGAATAGCTTATTGAATGCTACAATAATGTATTCATACAGTCATGTCTCAATGACCCAGAAACTAATCGTCACTAACATAACAGAACAGAACATGAAAAACTAACCTGCAATTCATTTTTCTTTTCCAGAGCCTTAGCAATCGACTGTGCTGCCTCAACCCCAATGGTGTTTCCTTCAAGTCTCAGAGCTCGAAGCCCCTGGAACTCCTCTATGGCACGCACTATTTCAGCAGCTGTTGAGGGAGACATGCAGCTGTATGACAACAGTAACCACATGACTACAAAGGTGACTTTATTCACATGTTGCTACTTATACAGGTATAAGGTGGCATGTTGCTACTTATACAGGTATAAGGTGGCAGCAACAGCAGTGTCCAATGCATTTGAAGAGACTGGTGCGCACATCCAACAATTGTGCTAGACAAAAACATGTCAAAGAGAGAAAGGGAGGGTCTACACCAGGGGTATTCAACCGGGGTTCCGCGGAGGTACTGCAGGGGTCCGCGAAAATGTTTCGTCTGAAGCATTTTTTTTCTCTTCCAAAAAATCAAATTTGTCATAGTTAACACATGAAGCATTCTGGACTTTTGCTCTGGGGGCGCTGCTTCCGGGGGGCCTGGGCGGCGGGTCGGATCAGACTGTGTGTCCTGGTCGGGCCGTGGTGTGTGTTCGCGCGGTGTTGTGGTTGGGGTGGGGCTGGCGCGGGCCCCGTTCTCTCTGCTCGCGGATGGTGGTGGGAGGTGTCTGCGGATGGGTGGTGGCGCCGCCTGTGGGCGGACTCTGGCTGGCCATGCTCGGCCATGCTGCTCCGACGCGCGGTTCAGGGGTGGTGTGTGGGTTCACCTGGGGGGGGCTTTGTGGGTGGGTGGATGTTGCGTGCGTGGTGGGTGGGTGGATGTTTGCATGCGTGGTGGACGATGTGCGGGATGCCTCTTCGGGTTTAACTGGGTAACCTATTCCTACGCACCTGTCCCCACAAAAGAGGTGTGTAAAAGCGTTTTGTAAACCCTCTATAGCATAACCATTTATATCACCATTGATATACTTATTAATACTTAATATGACTTACAGTAATACTAACACACTCTATTTCTCTTCCCTTTCCCCTATACCTCACCTGTGAGGTAAACCATTACCAGCCATCAACCATCTCTGTGCCTGTCCCTCATCACACCTGAAGTCACATCCCTCTGACTGCCCTACCATCGCCATTGCCTTCGCCATCCCTATGACTGCCCTAACATCGCCTGCTGTGGTTCCCTGCCCGAATCTTTGGCCCTCGGATCCCAGCGACCCATCACCTTCCGAAATAACTAATGGATTACTAATGGACAATTTATTCCCTACACTGGACTATTTGAACTTTCATTGTCATTGTAACTTTCAAACTACAAATGACTGTACTTTAACTGACCCAAGGCAGATGGGTTGGGCCCTTGAGTCGTGGGTCTGTCTGAGGTTTCTTCCTATATGTATCTCCAATTCTAGGGAGTTTTTCCTTGCCCCTGTTACTCATGGGCTCTCTTTGAATGTCTAACACTCTGTAAAGCGCCTTGAGACATGTGTAATGTATTGGCGCTCTATAAGCGACATTAAATTGAAATCGAAATTGAAATACACCCTATCAGTTGTTCTGTATGCCTGCGTCGGAATTATACTCAGCGAAAGGATACAAAACATATCACAAGATTTAGGATACTTCGTTCTAAAACTTCCTCTTACCGGATTCGGCATTATCCAATTTAAGGCCTTGTCCCTTGTAGCTCAATTCTCCATCACCCACATGCGTTTTGGCCAGCGCCTCTGTCAGCTGGGCAATATCTGCAGACGCCATTCGGTCAGCAACCTGTCACATACGTACCAAGAGGAAGTGTTAACATGTAATTCACTGATAAGTGGCTAAATTAAGCCAAGTAACTTTAACGCTAGTCTCTCACATAATTAGAGGTGTTAACCTTAGCACGTTGTCTAATGATGGCCAATAATACAATAACAAGTGATTAGGTTAGCTAACTCATTAACTGTTACCGTTAAATTGGCTGTAAATCGACTATACCAGATGTTGCAACATCTGGACTTATTCGCTTAATCGCAAATAAAACGCTAGCGTTAACGTTAGTTCCCTTGCCTATGGTTTCCTCGTTGACCAGGTCTCGGGCACAGTGACACACACATTAGCTGGTTAACGTTAACTATCTGTAACTGTATAACTGAACCTTAACAGTTAGCAATCGACTGAAGTTAGTGTTATGAAAAGCGTTCAATTCTTAAAAGGCAACAAAAATGAATACCAATATCACATTCGGATTAAGGGAAATCGTTAATTAAATTACTGCATCTTACAATAACGTGTTAACTGCCCAGCTAAGGTTAGCTAACACTAGGTACCCGCTAGGTAGCAAGCTAGCGCTGAAGATATCTAACCTATACAACTGACAACTTTTGACGAAATAATTAATGGATCAACTAATATATTACATCACATGGCATCCCTATTCATTGATTTTCTTATTCTTCAGAGGTACACGAGCTACGTTATCATTACAACAGCCAGTCAAACTCACCGGTTACCACGAAGTAGGTTTTAAAAACGACACTGTTGTCAGACCTCTGTTTCCTCCCGCGCGTTCTCGTAACAGGTTGAAAACTTCAGCAACGTGCACCATAGTGCACTGCTCACGCAGGGATTAGGAGGAGCTTGCTCTAGGTGGCCTCCTGATTTTGTTTGTAAAAAAAACCCTAACTAACTAGAACAGTTTTACTTGGATCTGAGAATGGTAAAAAAAAAAAAAAAATTAGGCTACCTTAAAAAAATGCATGGTCTATTAAACCTAATTAATTTATCAGAGGCTTTAAACAAATCCATTTTGAGGCCATTTTGAGGCCAAGATAAATCAAATTATTTCAGCCCGGTTAAAATTGATCACATTTCAACTAATTAGATCCATTAATCATGAGCAGGTCTAAGCTTAGGAAGAAATTAATGTGTCTCAGTGTGTTTTTTCAGCATATAGCTTAACAGAGACAAAAGTCCTTGTCACTCTGAGATGACCCCGAGCTTCTTAATACTACATCTCAAACATAGAGATCAATTCATCTGAAACTCCTTCCAATTCAGGCTCTCGAAGTTAAAACATGATAGCATGTGATAAGATGTCTGAAAAGAAGAATGCAAATGCAACAGCTACTGTGTATGTTATTATTCAGTTGTTTTTCTCTTCCGGATTTAGTTTCTTCTTCAGTGAATCACTACGAAACAAAACCCTTCAATTTCACTCCAAATGTCTTACTTTTGACCTTAAGACCCTTCTATGATTAAGTAGTTTTTAAGTAGAGATGTATAGATTAAGGTCGATTAAGAAGAAAGCTATTGAATTGACCCTTTATTGGTATTCAGATTGACCACCATCTGTCCTTCACTCAGCATGTAAACAGTGTTGTTGCACCAGGCACCTGGAGGGTAGGCCAGACACAGTTTTCTGTAAATATCTTGAGAACCATAGGGCCCGAATGACCAACTTTTTTCCTATGTTGGTCTCAAGGGGCCATGTCAACCATCCACTCATTTGAGATATAGCGCCACTTAAAAATTAAATAGCAATAAAGTGATGTAATCGCAGGTATCTTTAGCTAACATGTTCAAAGCTGTATGAAATTTGAAGTGTAGGATAATTATAACACCCTCTGAATGCCTGCCAGGTTTTGTGGAATTCCGTTGATGGGGGGCCATATCAGCTACACACACACACAAACAAACACATGCAGGCAAGCAGGCACATACACACACCCCAGTAACCCCCCCCCACACACACACACAAGTGTACACATATACACAAATGCACACATATATACACAAAATCAAACACACCTTATGCACACACTCATTTACAAAAGTAGGGGATGGATTTTTGCGGAGAGAATGTGCAGGACTGGGTGATCATATTGTGTATAGTTCTGTGGTAGGCCTACATCTAGTTTAGACTCTTTGAGAATGACCCTGTGCCAGGTGAGGACATTGTCTGCGGTTTAATCATTAACATCCCCTTGTTTGAATGTCCTACCTAAACCATATTATGGTAAGTTTATTATATAATTCTCTTGATGAAATGCTCTTGCCCAGAAGAGATGTAATTGATAAATGTATGAATTATAAAGGCATGTGCTTGATGCACATGATTCTGCAATAGGTGCAGTCCACTCCACACTGACAGTTCTCTTTTGTACATCTGACAGGGTCATCAAAACGTTATAAATTACATTACATTAAGCTATTGTATTTGCATTACACATTTTTCAGATATCATGCTGGTCAGATAGTGATAATTGTCATTTCCCATGAGTATTTTGCGTCCTCTTGCGGTCATCTTTCAACAAATACTCAAACATTCCTCCCTTTAGGACCAAGGGAAGCGACCAAATTTATCGAGTGGAATAAACTTAAGCGCAACTTGGTGAAAACGACCAAGAGTGAAATCTCTCACATGTTCCGTCCAGATTTAGGAGCTTGTATGTGGGACAAGGCGACACTGTGAAAGTATGATTCTGGAGGAATTTAAGCAATAAACTACATGTTCACCTAGTAGTTTCGCTGCATAAAGGATATATATCGCTCTAAAGCAGCTTTTGGACAGATTTATCCGCGGTGGGTTGCTCACGGTAATTTAGCTAGCTAGCTTAGTTAGCATGCACAGCATTTAGATTCACTTGGAAATGCTAGAATTGAATTGGTTGCATATGTATTGTTTGTCTTGCAATAGAAATGACATGAGCGTATTACTGCTCTGCATCATTTCCAACATGTTAACAATCAGACAAGATGAGCTACAACTACAATTGATTTGCTAGCTGGCTAGTTAGCTAGCTAGTTTAGCCGACAGCCTAGCTTGAGTTCGATGTCTATGATATTTTCTACATTTCGCAATGGAAACTGAAATGATTTTGTAGTTCGTGGAAATGTTCAGATGCTTTTATTACCTTGCGGGTATGCGTCTAGGCTGCCCTTGGTATGATCATTATGCGATTAAATCAGTCCGTAAATGCATACATTGTAGCCTTGTATGTAAACAAATCCAAACTTGACAGCATAAGCTTGCTAGCTCATGTTACCAAGTAGTCAGTTGTGTGCTACTAGCCGGGCAGTATTTTGGCTACATTTGTCGAGCAGACATAGCATTAACTGTAACAGGTATATTTTTAATACCAGTCTCGTTCATTGCAATATCTTAATAGTTCTCCTGCAGGATCGTATTAAAAAGCACATTCATGTTGCGGGATTCACTTGCACATCAGCAAGTTACACAGGATGTCGGTCAAATTGTTACGCGAGGGCGGGGATGGTTCATAGCCTCGCAAGCGGTTTGTTAGGCCTAGGAGTTAGAATATAGTAGATTTTTTCCTCCTTTAGTGCTTTGCAATGTAGGTTATCATGTGTGTGTCTGACAGATAGTAACGCTAATGTATCGGTAGCACATCAGATCACGGCGTTGAATGTTTTCTCAAAGCACAGTTTGTGTAATGACCACTGGCATTTTTTTTTTGCCATTTTTAGAAATGGACCCCGAGCGACAGAAGAGGAAAGAAGAAATTCAAAAAGCGCTGGGTTTTATTCAGTAAGTTGGAATAAATGTCAGCTCATTAATGTTCCTGCAATCATGCTTTTATGTCTATTATGTTCAATCATACAAACTCTGCTTGATGTAGGTCATCATTGCCTTTTCCTGAACCAGAAGGCTATGAGGTAAATATTGCTTTTCTTTGACCACCTAACTCGTGCTCCTGAATGAATTTTGACCCTGGGTTCTAGGACCAGTAGATAGCCTATAGTTATCTAAAACAACAGTCTTGTCATTTTCCCACCCAGGCATTTTTGACTCAGCTGGTGTGCAATCTCCTGGATGAGGGAAATGCAACATTTCGGGATGGGGAGTGGAGGCAGGCTGCAGTGAACTACGGTGAGGGGATCAATGTGGCCCGTTATGCCCAGTCTGAGGCGCTGGCCATTCCCCCCGAACTGCTGGAGAGCCTCTACGTAAACCGGGCAGCCGCTCACTATCACATTGTGAGTCTTTCTCAATTTGGAAACAGAACTGTTGTTAGATGTGTCATACTTAAATACATCTGGAACGTCACAGTGGATCGATAACCTGTCATATGTGCTTGAAGTGCTCACAGGAAACTCTGAAAAAGCCACCTTACATGTTACTGTGTTACTTTGCTTTCACTTTCACTCTATTGTTACCTGTTTGATATCCTGAGTGAATACTCTGAAAGGCTGTTCTGTTGGTCATGTTTGTTCGCAAAAGTTGCTTTGTTCGTGGTTTTTTTTATGTGGCTTGATTATTGATTGGTCTCTGTGGGAAATCACCTACCTACTGTATAGCACTAGAAATGTAACATCACTACTCTGTATATATTTGAAATTACAATTAACCATGTTTCCATGTCAAATTCATGTAACAGTCCATCACTATCCTCTCTCCTGTGTGTGTGTGTGTGTGTGTGTGTGTGTGTGCGTGCGTGTGCAGGGAGAGTATGAGCGTGGTGTGCAGGACTGCGATAGCGCGCTGTGCGTGTTTGAGGGCAGTCGCCGGGCGCTCTACCGCAAGGCCCTGTGCCTCCGCGACATGGGCCGCCTCCGTGAGGCGTACGAGTGTGGCACAGGATGCCTCCTCACCGCCCCACAAGTAAGTGACTAAAGAATTAAATATGTGTATGATTATTTATGAGAAGGGAATGCGTGCCTTTTCTTTGCATATATTTTACGTGCCCTTTCTCCAATAATTTCTCAGTGTTTACAGTCTACAGTTTTACCTGTTTGTTGCAACAATGAAGAAGAAGATTAATATTTGTATATTTTTTTCCCCTGCTCTCTGATTTGCTTTTCCAGGACAGACAAGTGAGTGAGCTGGCCCAGGAGTTAGCCAATAAACTGGGCTTGAAGATCCGCAAGGCTTACGTCAGCCCACAGGTGTGTGTGTGTGTGTGTGTGTGTGTGTGTTGGTTTGTGCCTTTCAATGTGTTTTGTGTGTGCATGAACAGTTTCAGTAGAATGGACACTGAAATAGTTTGGCTTGCTGTGCATTTGATGCGCACAGTCCCATATGGTTTATATATAAAGCACAATTCATATCTAATGAATCTTTGCGGGAAATGCTTTTGTGCAGGTGGACTCAAGTATGGCTGGATCTGAAAGCAATGGTGATGGGACTCCTTCCCCTGGGGAGGTAGGTGATATCTGTGTTGCATCATGATTTCCCTTGACTAATTTTATAACCTGATTTAGTAATGGTGCCTAAAGGCTTTGATGGCAGCTTACTTTTTTCATTCTTTTATTTAGACATCCTCCAATGGCCTTGAGTCTTTAAGTGAAATTGGATCAGGTGAGTACTAGCAGATTTATTTTATTGTTGTAATAAATTGTGTTCTCATTTTAAGGTTATGTGCCGTGAGTTGCACAATGTTGCAAAATGAGATTTCCTGTTCTCTCCCCCTTTCTCTCCCCTCCCTTCCTGTCTGCAGACATGTCCAGTGCTCAGTGCATCCCTGCGCCGCTGGCCACGCCCATCCCCGTGAGCGACGACGCCGCGCCGCGCTCCCTGTCGCCCGGCCTGCCCCCGGAGACGCCCGAGAGCCCCGGGCAGGGCCTGCCGGGCAGCGTGCAATACTCGGTGCCCGTCTCGGAGCACATGGGCGACTGCGCCGTCATCGAGGACATGGACCTGCTGGACTGCCTCCCCAAGGGAGCTGAGGTCAGCGTGGTGAGTGACCTTGCTGCGTTTCTCCTCTGCACCGCCCAAACACACAGGATGGAACCAGAGGGAGGGAGGGAGGGAGGGAGGGAGAGAGGGAGAGAGGGAGGGCTGGAGGAAGAAAGAGTGAGAGGAAGGGAGGGAGGGAGAGAACGTGGGAGTAAGGGAGGGAGAGAGAGGGAGGGGGGGGAGAGGGAGAGAAGAAAAAGGTAGAGGACAAGTGGGAGGAAACGGAGCTCATAGGGAATGCACAATGAGTAAAGCTGAGTGTAAGATAGAAAGGAGAAGAGAGAGAGAGTGAGCAAGGAAAGAAAGATAAAAAGAGGATACAGATAAGGTAAAACAGATAGGGGGAGGATAAAGAGAGGAAGGGAGCTGGGAGAAGGTCAGAGAGGAGGAGAGAGAGGTACAAGGCAGATGAAATGATGGACAGTGTGTGAATGGATGATGGGCATGTTGGGGTGGGGCTGGTAGACGGGAAGGAGGACAGGATATGAGTGCAACAGGAGGAGGAAGACAAGGAGTAGAGCGAGAGTCAAAATGGAGTGACGAGAAGAGATTAGAAAAGGAGAGGTGGAGGGGGGGAGGGAGGAAGAAAAAAGAGAAGAGAGAAGATGCTGAAGTCATCTGCACTCCACGTCATGGCATCTTGTGTTGTTCTCGGCAGACCTTAAGTCTGTCGGGAATCAACAGCACACCCCCAGGATGACTCAGCAGCGTCTCACGTAGCAGACAGTAATGTGACCACTCGCCATTTGTTTGTCTTCAGTTCAAGACTTGATCGTAGTCAGGACATTTATTGTGACCGCCACTGTGCACCCAATATATGCTGTTATTTTATTACTCAAAAAGATAAAGCATTATAACCTTTATTTATTTATTTATTTATTTATTTTTAATAAATACTTACCCTGATCACCACCCCAAGTTACTCTCTAATGTCAATTGCTGTTTGTTGTGCAGCTGTTAAATGACCGCTGTGCTTCTGTCCCCTTCTCCAGAGCCCTGTCCAGGGAGCTATCCCCACCAACCTCCCCAACACGGCGGTGGCCCTGCGGTCGGCGTACCCCTCCGGCCTGCCGGCGCCGTCGCCCCAGCTGCCCGCGGCGTACTTCAGCTCGGCGGTCAGCCCGCTCTCCCCCCTGGAGCCCTTCACCATGCTGGCCCAGAGCGAGGCCTCCAGTCCGAGGCTGGACTCGCTGGGCTTCGGCATCGGAGCCGGGGCCACCGACATGGCGGGGAAGGGCGGCGTGGGGTCCCCCGAGTCCGGAGGACTGGACTCGCTGTCGGAGTACACCCTGCCTGGTGAGTGGCGTTAAGACGGCCTGTTTTTCTCGTGTCCTAAAATTATGCTGGTCAGTGTTCAGACCAAGGGCACCAGCTGACCTTGCATGTATAACAGCTTTGATAATGCAGGCAGTTATATCTTGCAATTTAGGACCTTGAATAGCTGTGGTATTGTTTGTGAAAATTAGTTAAAGCACTGATATTGTCGCTGACAGTTTTAATCTTTACTTTTTTAGGCGTCCTTTTAAAATGCTACCCTATGAGACCTTTATTTGAGTAGACTTTATTCCTATGATAGTCATTGCCATTGGCATAGACAATGTTTATGTGAGGCACTTTGCACATTTTACCATATAGCTCACCGTATCAGTTAGTTTGAAAGATAAGTAATATGGGTGGTGACTTAACGACCATGGGAAATTGAAGGTTCCAAAGCCAGACCAGTAAAGAAACACTACCCTAAACTTTATTGCCGTACATATGACTTTGCATAGTGTAGTGGCCTGTTTAGTTTGCTGGCTCCTTATTTCTCTTTTAACCTTTAGGGGGCAGAATCAATCACAGTTTCATCCCAGGACTGCGCAACCACAACGCCTTGCACACGGTAAGTCCCTGCTGCTATAAACACAGAACATTTGTCAATCAGTTCTCTATTGGAAATTCAATGGCATGTTTAGGACTTCCTCATTTTGACACGAGCCCCATGTGATGAATGGAAGTTGTAATTCGAAGAAATAACAATAACCCACTAATAAAATGTCCAGAGATGGCAATGGCCTGAAGCAGTATGCAACAGGAACCGGGTATTTTTGTTTTAGTCATCTTTTTTCCCTTTCAGAATGGTCCCGCTGCCACCAACCTCTCCTTGTTGTCCAGGAATCCCCTTGCTGCCACACATGAGTTTAGACAGGCTTGCCATGCCTGCTACAGCCGAATAGGTACCCAGAATGGCTGCTACTTGCTTATCGTGTGTTTGGAGGGATTATTTGACCTCTTTGGACTGTTTTTTTTTTTTTTTGGCTAATGTCAAGTGCAAAATATTTTTTTACACATTTTACTTTGTTCTTTCATGTTTGAAACCAAATTGAAGTCAACTTACCCAACTACTGTAAATGTGAACCGATGTTGCACAGTAGTAAGCAATTGGAGTGTTTCCCATTACTCAGGCCCCCGGGTCATGGACTACAAGTACCAGCCAGAGGCGGCCCATCGCTGCAAGAGAGACGTGCTGCTATGTCGCCTCAAGAACTCCGATGACCCCACATGGAAGAGGGTGCGACCTCGGCCCGCCCGCAACAACTTCCTGGGCGCTTTTGTCCTCTGCAAAGGTAGGAGCGTTTGCTCTGACAACATTCAACATTAGAGTGTACAGTACAGTCGTATTGATTCTAAAGCATCGTGTTCAAGTGATGTAATACAAGACTTCAAGAATCAAATGCTGTTTTATTTGGAGAAACATTGATTTGCTCTCTCCACCACAGCCCATCAGTGATGCTATTATTCCATTCCCACGTATCCAAAAAGGACTTTTAAATCTGACCTCTGGTCAGGTCACCATTACTTAGTCTAGATCAGGCCAGTAGTTCTCCTCCTCTCATCCCTCTTTTCTACTTCTGTCTCTCCTCCTCTCCTTCTCTCTCTCTCCTCCGTTCCCCCGTTCTGCAGAGGTGCAGGAGCGGCAGGAGTGCCAGTACGGGGAGAACTGCACCTTCGCCTACTGCCAGGAGGAGATCGACGTGTGGACGCAGGAGCGCAAGGGCGCGCTGAGCCGCGAGCTGCTCTTCGACCCGCTAGGCACCAACGAGCGGCGGGCGCTGAGCGTCACGCGCCTCCTGCAGCTGCACATGGGCATGTTCATGTTCCTCTGTGAGGTAGGGGACGTTCGGTCCTCGCTAGGACACTGCACACGAAACACGAAACATGCGATATGCACACACAGTATGGCGTCATTATGGTGGGGGGTTATCTTGCTTGTTTGTATAGACTTTGGCTTGTCTGTCTTTGGCTTTGTCAGCATCGTTTTTTTTTCTCCTATTTTTTTCCTTCCTTTTGATCTTTTCTGAGACGTTTTACTGTAAATATTTGTGTCAACAAAGTTTGCCCTTTGTGCTTATTTAAGTGTATCACATTAGGGTTTTACCATGATGTAATAGAAAGGGTGTGTGTGTGTGTGTGTGTGTGTGTGTGTGTGTGTGTGTGTGTGTGTGTGTGTGTGTGTGTCAACTTGGATAATCAGTCCTCTCTATCTTCTGTCTGTCCCCTCCATTCCCCTCGGCCCTCAGGAATGTTTTGACAGTAAGCCTCGCATCATTAGCAAGCGGAGCAAAGAGAACTTGGCCGTCTGCTCCAACCTCACCGCCCGCCACCCCTTTGACGATAACAAGTGAGTAAAAAGCGCCGCTGTTCCTGGCCCCTGCTAGGAGTTCTCCAAAAGCCCACTTATCGCTCTCCCTCCTAATGGCTCCCAAATTCAATTTCCCCCGTCCTTTTTTTGGTTGGAGGACATCGACTGCTGTCTGCTTTCATCTCCTGACTCTTCTCACTGTGTGTCCCTTTGTTCTGTGTTCTCCTTCATCTCCGCCCTGCACTTTGCTTTCCCCTCTTCCCTACAGCATTGACTTGTTTGTTTGTGTGTGTGTGTGTCTCCTCCAAATGTTGTCGGTACTCTACACGTTTCCTCTTTTTCTTGTGCTCTGTTCTTTTATCTCAACTCGTCATGCCATTCTTCTCCTGTTACTCCGCTGTTGTTCTGTCTCTGCTCCTCTACTCAAGTTTCTCCCCATGCTCTCTTTCCCATGAGGCTTTTCTGTCCATTTCTAGTGTCTGCCTCCCTCTCCTTGTCTGTGTTGTGTACCTTTCAACCAGATGTTCTCTCCTTCTTTCTCTCTCTCTCTCAAATGAGCTTTATTGGCATGACTTACAGTAGAAGAGTAGTGTTGCCAAAGCCATCGTCTTTGTCTGTCTCTCTCTCTCTCTCTCTCTCTCTATCTCTCTCTCTCTCTCTCTCTCTCTCTCTCTCTCTCTCTCTTTATCGCTCTCACGCTCTCTTTCTTCTCTTCTCTCCAAGGTGCCTGGTGCATGTGGTGCGTTCTGCCAACGTGCGCTACAGTAAGGTGCGCCCTCTGCACCCGCTCTGCCAGTTCGACGTGTGCCGGCACGAGGTGCGCTACGGCTGCCAGCGCGAGGACAGCTGCTCCTTCGCCCACTCCGTCATCGAGCTCAAGTGCTGGGTCCTGCAGCAGGACACGGGTGCGTGCTCTCTCTCTCACACACACACACACACACACACACACACACACACACACACACACACACTCTCGACACACACTCATCCTCACCCTCACCGCATCCTTTTCCTGCTCTCCCACACACTTATCACTGTCTTATCATTAGAACGATCATTTGTGGTGGGTTCTACTGAATGGAATTATCATATTTATGATGCTAGTAATGACGCCTGGCCGCCCTTTGGATTTTTATTGAGTAATATCTTTACTGTGTGTGTGTGTGTGGTGTGTGTGTGTGTGTGGTGTGTATGTGTGGTGTGTGTGTGTGTGTGGTGTGTGTGATTAGGCATCACCCATGAGGAGATGGTGCAGGAGTCTAAGCGGCACTGGCAGAGGTTGGAGCAGAACGCACAGAGGCAGAAGGTGAGGCTTCAGAGGCCAAGGGCACAGTGGCGTCAGTTGTGCCCAGTCATTGTGGGCGCACACACGGTCCTGTGGGCTAGTGTTACGGTGCTACCAACACACTTTACCCACTCTCTATCGTTACTCTGGAATGGATACGCTTCCTGAGTCATTGCTGGTGTCTCATCCCCTTGGTGTCTGTTTTGATATACTTTTCAAATGCTTTTTAAATGCTTTCTGCCTTTTTATAATGCTCTCGGTGTTTTATAATGCTTTCTGTTCCCCTCTCTTTTGCCACACTCTCTTTGATTATTTATCTGCTTTCTTTCATTCAATCATTCATTCTTTTTTTCTTTCATTCATATTTTCTTTCTCTTTCTGTGTGTCTGTGTGTCTCCAGCCTCAGCACATCCCTCAGCAGCCCAGCAGCAGTGGTGGCGGAGGTCCCGGTGGGGTCGGGGGCATGGGTGGCGGAGGAGGCGACGGTATGCTGGGCATGGGCGGCGGCGGAGGAGGTGGCGGCGGCGGAGGTGGCGGAAGCTGTGCCCGCGGCCGAGGCCTCAACCTGAAGATGAAGTTTGTGTGCGGCCAGTGCTGGAGGGAGGGCCAGGTCAACGAGCCCGACAAGCAGCTCAAGTACTGCACAGCCAAGGCCAAGCACAGGTAAGATGCCCTCACCTGAACCGGCGGGAGGGAGGTGGGGAGGGATTTGCCTCTGAATAAGGCTATTGGAAAAAACGTCTCCTTAATTCCAAATGGAGACACAGAGTTGGCTGAGTTGATCCAATGTAGTTAAGAGCAGGTAAAACTTGAGGCTTTATTCTGAATGTTACAGCAGATCTCTAAGCACAGCACAGTGTTGCAAATTGAATGTACTTTCTTGTCTGGGGTCAGATAGTGATGTGGCCTTCCTGGGTAGATTTAATTAAGCTGTGTCTGCTGGGGCGAGCAATTAGTTAGGTACACCATTTGGTGTTCTGTCTGCTGACAATAAAGAAACGTTCCGTCTCAGTCAATTTTATGGCTGAGACGAAGAGACCAGAGAAAGTATAACCTAAAGAAAATCATGAAAATCTAACACCTATGATCTGATTGAGCTATCCTTTTGTGTTTTGTATTTTTTGTATTTTGTCTGCTTGTATGTATCGGAGAGAGAGATTGTGACTGATAGTCTGATGTGAGTAATTGAAAGAAGAGTGGGAGATGTAGGGGAAATGTGATGGCGTGTTGTTTTCTCAGCTGTTGTGGTGGAATAAGAATTCGCCTGTGTCTTCTGGCGTAGTGACTCAGCAAAGGTTACTCTGGTAACTGGAACAGAAATGCACACAATGGACTCTTACAAGTCCAGAGCCCAGAGAAAGCTTTTATTTTCATTCACTCATACTGCAAGTGAACTACAAGAGTATTGTAGTTGGCCAAAAAAGGAGTCTACAGTTGAACTTTAACATAAGTGATCGTTTGGAGAAAGTTTTGAGAAAATCTGCTGTAAAATTATACGTGTTATACATTAACAGACATACTTTGTGTGTAAACTCCACGTAAAAGATAGATGACTACAGCAAGTACCTTATCTTTCACATTTTATCTTTCCTTATCACTATTTCAAATGGATCAGTGTCTCGGCTCCCTTTAAAAGAATGATCTGTACGACTAACCTCCAATGGCATGGGTGTCTGGGACACAGCAGTAAGACTTTGCTCCGACAAAACGGGTATCTGAGCGAAAATAACATCCACGTCAGACCCACACCCTGACCGCACGTACACATTTATTTTGCCTACAAAGTCATATGTGGAGGTTGTTTTACAGCGTAATATTGTGGGGACTGATTCATGATAGATGTATAGAAATGTATTTACCGGTATTACAAAAAAAAACCCATTTTTTTTCCCCAGCTAGCTATGTCCCAGAATTCACCCTAGCAACAGTGGACTCATTTTGTCTTGACCCATTCCATTTATTGATTTGTCTGTATATGTCGTCTCCTGTCTGTTTTCCGTATCACTTGTCACATTTTCTACTCTCTCTCTCTTTTCTCTCCCTCTCTGTATCCCCCCCCCCCCCTTCTGTTTTCCTCTCGTTCCCAGCTGGACTAAGGAACGTCGGGTGCTGTTGGTGAAGTCCTTTGAGAAGAAGAAGTGGGTGGTGGTGCGGCCGTTGCCTTTCTCGCGCACCTACCCTCAGCAGTATGACGTGAGTCCTCACTCCCCACTCCCACACGCAGACTAGCTGCTAGTCTACCAGCAGGAAGCTGGTTGCGTAAGGCTGCGGCCTAATTCGGCCTTTTAAACTCTGGGTCTCTCTTGTCTGAATGCGGCTTCTTGTGTTTGGATCAGTGGGCCTTTAGAAAGTCGTGGACTCGGTCACAGTCTATTTTTCACTTGCTCTTTTGGTACACTGACTAAGATTGACACTAGACACACACACACACCACACCACACTATACCACGCCAACAACAAGCCTGGTATTAAGACATTTACTCAAGCTTCCTCAAGCTTTATGCCACCTGTCTGTGACTTCCCCAGATGTGTGTCCACGTCATGAAGCAGAAGAAGTGCCACTACATTGGGAACTGCTCCTTCGCTCACAGCCTGGAGGAGAGGGACGTGTGGACGTACATGAAGAATAACAGCTGTGAGGACACCCCTCCATTTCCTCCTCTCTCTTCTCACTCTCTGGCAATCCTTCCTCCTTTCACTGGTTTCCTGTGCTGCTTTTTTTTTTTCTGTGTGATTCTGTGTGTATATCTTGGCTATACGTGTGTATGAAATGATTGTGCCCACTGCCACATTACGTCAAATACACTAAACATTACATAAAGTGCCTAACACTATGTCACTAATGTCAACACTAGTGCCTAACGTCACTAATGTCACTATTTGACACTAATGTCAAATATTTCACATGTCTCTGTAGTACTCTGAAGCTCAGAGCAGGACATCTGTGTCTTACTGTAACCTTGTCTGTGACATGTCTAATTTTGTCTGTGACATATCTATCTATGTCATACCTCTGACGTGTCTTTTGTTGTGTCTGTGTGCCCGTTCACAGTGCGGGACATGCAGCAAATGTATGAGATGTGGCTGGCGCTCACCAAACAGAACCGCGGTTCCGACGGAACGCTCATAACCCCGCCCCCTGAAGAGAAACAGATCACCATGACAACAGATTACGGAGAGTCGATAGTGAGTAATGGGAGTTGTCTTGGAGTGACTCATGCCATTCCTGGTGCATTTATGAACTTGAAATGATTTTTAGCTTTGGTCTTTTGCAATGTTCACAAATGTGCTATGTTTCAGATCTTTTCTTATTCTTTGAGATAACTGGAGACATTGGCATTTATTACTTATAGATAGCATCCTACTACATTGTAATCTAGAATAGACCAATTGGATTAAACTAGTTTTGTCCGAGATTGCCAGCAGTTTTGTCCTAGATTGGAGCTACTTTGTTGTGCTGTAGGCGGGGGCTACCATCAGGAGAAGGGGTTGAAAAGCCCTGTATTAGAAAGTTCTGGAACAGGGTGATCAGATGTACATAGGACTTAAATTCCACTAGTGGCTGTAAAGAAACAAAAGAATCCTTTGAGTAACTATGTCTCCAGTTCCCTGAGTCCAAGCACAGTATTTGTCACAGTACAACTAAATCAGCAGATTATATCATAGCTGTACCACATGGCTGAAAGCCCCCTTTTGAGTGTTCTTTTTCTTGCATTCCAAGTTTTGCTGTGGTTACAGAGATACATAAATGCAGAGTCCTCAGGTTCGTTTTAGTTTAGTTAATTCTGGAGTGGATATTTGTGAGTTTATTCGTGTGTGCGTGTGTGTGTGTGTGTGTGTGCGCTCATGTACATGTGAGCAATTATTATGGTTATTATTTATATAACACTCTCGAAAACCCAAGTCACAAAGTGCTGTCCATGTGTTTCCTGCTGGCAGGCAGGGCGTAGGTTGTCGGGCGGCGGTGACCTGTGACCCCGGCCAATGCAAGGAGGAGACGCTGGCCACTGGGCAGTGAGAGGGGATGAGGATTCCTGCAGCAGCAGCATGAGCCTGCCCCACCCCGACCCCCGTCCCGTCCCGATCCATCCCAGCAGCAGTTTGTAAGACCCCCCCCCTCTCACCCCACCCTACCCCACACCACCCTCTGGCACCACCACAAATTTGGAAAACTTCAGGAACCCTCACATAAGGCAGAGGCAACACAACCATCAGTAGGACCAAAATGTGCAAAAACACCGCAGCACACGTACACTGCAACACACACACACACACACACACACACATAAATGCACACACATATACTTACAAATGCACACACACTCACAGTTCCTCTCAACATCCTGCCCCTTCCTGCCCCTTCTTTTAGATACACCTGCTTGGCAGCACTGCTCAGAGATAAACGATAAAAGCCTGGCATAAAAGCCTGCGATATGTGGGGACAATCTGATTATCAAAACCCTCTCTTTTTGTAAAGAGGAAATGATGCCAGAAATTATCTTTGTTTTTGTTTTCTTCCTTCTTTTTTTGAATATAAATACTGCTCTGGTTGTCTGCCATATTGGCGGAAGAGTATGAATGTATTAGCCAACCAAGGCCATAATGAGGACGTTTTTTTTATTTTAAAAAACAAAAAACAAACCTCAGACACATTGAGAATTGTGGAATGTAATGTTATTTGGCAAACCAAGGTGACTCTTGGGGAAATTAGATTTCATGGTAAAACACCCCCGTTAACCCCCCTCCCCCCAACCACCACCCAAACCCCACCCTAAATCCTACTGCACCCATTAAATTGACCAAGCTGGCGTATCATCAAGCTGCTTGCCAACCCCCCACCCCTTTCCACCTGTCCCCCCCCGGGCCTTGCATGAGTGCGTGTGTGTGTGTGTGCACTCTTTAACCTGTCAGAGCCACAGGCAGGAATGCGGATAATTGCCCACTTGCCTGGGCACCTCAGGCTCTCGAGACTGAACCACAGCAGCCATGTTCATTTTTTTGGCTTAACCTTGCCTCTCACTACTTGGTGAATGATCCGTAGATAAAGAAACTTTTTCTCACATAAGCAGGCCGACATTGTCACCCCGCCCGTCCTCCCCCCCTACACACACACACACATACAAAAACCTCTGAGTGGCTGCTGACAAAACCAAAAGGGAGCTAGGGCTCATTGCCATCCCTGATGTCTGTTACCGTTGGTTTGCCCACAAGTTCAAAGTATGGCCTGTCTGAGGAATGTGCAGCCCTCCAGTGTCAACACTGTCTACACTGGCAAAGCCCTCAATGCTGTGGAATTTGGAGGGATTGGAGTAGGAGACAAAAAGTAGTCGAATAATGCACCGTTTGATGTGCCTATCTATCTAGAGTTATACCCATTTCCAAAATATATAGTCAAGGCATGCCTCAGAAGTCCGAGCAAGCTTTGTCCTTATCTACGTTAGAAAGGTATGTGGAGGTATGTCTATATTCACACACATTATACACATACATATACATATTTACAACTATCGCTATACTACTAATGATTATTGATAACTTAGCCGTTAAGCTTAATTAAATATAACCTGACCTTGTATTGATTACATAGAAACTCTTGTTATTGAGCTATGCTATATGACATGTATTGCTGATTAGATGACTAGTGAACTTTTTTTTTGTTTTTATTGCTTCTGTGAGGGTCATTCCGACAGCCTTGAGCAAGTTTTTGATGGGCTCTGCAATAGTAAGAATATCGATGTTGATGGAAAAAAAAACAAAAAAACAAGGTGTCTTTGCATGAGCAATTGGTGGTTAACATCAAAGGAAAGCATGGCAGTGTCTTCTGCCAGGTCTGTTGGCATACAGGATAACTTTAATGTGTGGAGGCCATGCAGCAGCCCTTTCCAACGGCTGCGTCAGCTGCCGTCTGTTGACCACATGCTTTATGACAGACCTATAGAGTTCGGCTGCTTTTGGAATGGCCCAGGTGTATGCTTCACTGAGGGATTGTATTACTACTATTATTATGATGATGATGACTATGATAATGATTGCTCTATTATGACTATTTCTATCCTCTTATATGCCATTGATATACGTATACGTTAATTGCGATGTATAACTCTCTCTTTATATATATTATAAATATTATGTATCCATGTATGAATATTATACTTAACAGTAAATAGATGTCCATGTATGCTAAGTGGGCTGTCCAGTGACGTGCTGATAGAAGGGTGAGGGGGCACTTGGGGATAGTTGTTGGCAGATTGAGTGGCAGTGTTGGTTGCAATATGTTGGTTTTCTGTGTGACTTGCCCAGCGCTGTTGCACAATGAAGTGCCATAAACCCAAGGTAGATTGGGCCATTGGCATTTCTTATGATCATGGTAAGTTGCATAAGTGCGGCCAGCATGGTAGTATACATGTTATAAACTCACCGGCAAGAAGAAGGAATAGAGACTTCTGACAATAAAAGCTAAGGGTGATGGTTTTGATTCTGTAGTCAGTAAAAAAATAGTGTTTATTCTCTAGTTGGAAAGTTAGTAGAGTTCTTCACCCCCCTGCCCCCAAATACCCTGTGATGTTGTAACAATGCAACCATTTTGTACCTGAGTTGCATAAGATGCCCTGTGACTGCACACAAAGCATACATTGATATTTATGTTTGTCTGCATAGCGCCTTAAACAATATATACATATACAATTATAAAATGCCCCTAACATATATAATCGTACTCTTCCAATATATGATAAAAATTATATATATATATATATACACTTAGAAACTCATATAAGGAAAATAGGTAACAGGTGATGGATGTGTTTGTAGTGATTTTCTTTTTCTCCGGTCGTTTGCAGAGTGTGGCTGTCTATGTGTGCAGCCTCTCTTAGTTCCCCCTATAAAACTCTGTCCTGATAAAGACCATCATGAACTAAAAAAAAAGAGTGAGGGAGGCGAGACAGCAGAGTAGTGTGTCGGCCATGGTCTATTTCCGTTTATGATCCAAGTTGGATGAAAGGCCTGGTGCCCCCACGTTTTACAAAGTCATATCAGAGAACTGGGATGTCTTGCCGTCGGCTGAGAGAGCGAGAGATGGAGAGCACTTGGAGAAATTATGTAGAATCACTCCCCATGACCCTGTCCGTCCCTTCCCAGTTAATTTTCATGACTCGTTTGCTTCTTCTGAACATGGAACAAATCTTTTGGGTTCATTTCGGGAGTTAAGATCACACGTGGTTAGACGACCTATGTGTTCAGCTCTTCCAGCTAAAAAGGGAGATTTGTTTTCTTTTCTTTTCTTTATAAACCAGCCAACTCAACATACACACATTGGCAAGATTACTCACTTACCACCTATCATGCAATTTCTTTAACAGGGTGTTCCATGTCTAATTTCAAGTCCCCTAATGTAGGTTACGTTTCAACTATGTTCAAACGGATAACAGCTGAGAAGCTCACCTAGTTTTTATTACGATTCTATTCAGTGTCATATTTGGCTGTAAAGAATCAGTGTTTTCAAAAAAGGTGAAAAACAATGCCTCTCTTTTTTTGTACTGTATTTTTACATTTGTTTTTGTTTGTTTGTTTTGCCTTGTTTCGTTTTTTCATTTCTCCTTTTTTCCCTGGTTGGAAGATAAGTATGATCACAATGGACCAAATCTCATGGAAGTGTTTAACAATAAAGAATGTTTTAGAAAAGAAAGTTGGTGTTTATTTTGTGAATTGGAATGGCTAGGCTGAACTAACACTGCAAGACCTTTGCTCCCAATTGTGCCACCTCTTGTTTACTAGCAATAAATACTTTTGTTGCACACCTATGATGAGAGTAGAAAATGACCTTGCGTAGGGCATATGCAAAACAGCCCTTGGCTTTAGTGTTGATATGGTCTGGGCGGGGAGGTCACCGATTCCTCGCCACGTTTTTTCACCCGTTATTTAACCTAGAATGGAATGCAAACTGTCTATTTGCGTGTTGCACTTGTAATAATTGAAAAGCTATTTAGCAATGAGAGATCATTAATGTTACAGTTTCGAAATATGGACAGCTCGAAGTATGTGGTAGATTGAGTGAAAAGATTAAAGATGCAGAGTCACCAAGACGTTCTTGGGCATGTCACGTCGATCCGCGAACATGTTGCTCTCTGATTTGCACGTTTGATTTTCATATTAACTAATGAGAACACCACATTTAAGAAAATGTTGGTCTCTATTTTCCCTGACACTGTAGGCTACAGAGCTGACTTATTTCGTAACATCAGTTTTTTCGCGTGGCTTAGGTAACGAGAAGTCTGATGACATTGGTTTTTGCTACAAAAATGGCGTTGCGTATAACCAATTGGAAACTCGAGAACGTTTCAAGGAGGTGTTTTTTTCTCCTACTGTGAGCATTGGTTGGTCAGAGACCATATGATGGAGAGTACGGTAAGTGTAGGCGGGACTTGTTGAGTAACCTATTGATCACATTACGAACCTCGAACCTTGTGAGTTAAAGAAAAGTTTGAAAACTGACGAGTGACATCTATTTGACCCTACAGACGTTACATGTGAAAACCTTAGCGTTAGTGTCTAATAGTCAGTTTGTACCCCAGGATGTCTTCAGAGATTCCGGAGATTTTCAAAGCCTTGCTTGAGTATCCATTCTCAATCCCCAACTTTGATGACGGTAAGAACTAGGCTATACATTCAGCAACATGCTCATATTTGTGGACGCATTCTTACGCTCGCCCTGCGTAAAAGTGATACTTTCTTAGCTCTGTCGTACACGTTGCCTCAAAGGAGACGCCTAACCCACAGTGAGAAAAACAATCTTGCAATATACTCATGAAGTCTATGTGGAAAAGCAAAACATAGGACATCTTTGGCTAAGAAATCCGAATGTCATATTTGGAGTTAAAATTGCCTGTCTGACGTGTGGAAGAAGAAATTGCCTATACAGTTTTGTAGGCTGTATATCTAATGCAAATGTAACGAAATGAAACATGCGTTTGTATCAACACTCAATTGCTGACTCAACCACCTGTGGCTGTCGCTGAGTTGTTGGCAGCTGCGTCTCATGAAGTTGCGAAAATGAGAATAAATATAATTTTGCAAACATGAAATTGATATTTGGAATTTATAAACGCTTTTGTAGCTGGTACTATGTTGTCTTGGATGGATGCCCATGCTTTTTGGTTCTTCATGCGATGGTTATAGGTCACACACTGATTCGCATTACGTAACTTGAAGAGAAGACAGATTTTTGCATTAAAATCGTTAAATGATCCTTAGAACCATGTTCAGACGACAGCACTTGTAGGCTATGTCAACTGCTACATCGTAATCATTCGCTTAATGAAACCTAATTAAACATTTGACAGGGTCGCTGAAGTGTTTGTCGAATTAGGTGGTCATGTGCATGTGAGCTTGCATAGGCAATGGACAGTTTCTGGAAAGAAGACGATGATTGTAGACTGTAAGAGTATTGATTGCATGATTTCAGGTCTAGCATCAGATTGGGCAAGAGGTCCGTTTTCTGCGTGTATAAATCGTGCGTTATTTCGAACGTGACACCGGTCTACCACTTGGTTACGCCATGCACTCGTCTGGATATAGCTCTGAAGAACACATACATAATAGCATAGGCATCATGCGCAATGTGCCCCAAGAAAGGCTCAAGCTGCATACCTTCATACATGTGCGTGCTGTGGAACAGCATGAACAATTTGGACAGCTATTGGGTGAATTGGTGCTAGCAAAGCAATTAAGTAACTGCAATTGGTAGTATGCAGATGCGCATACCCTAAAGTATATGCCTATTTAAATCATAATGAGTTGGTTGTAGACCACAACCAAAAGTAAATGTCCTTCCTGCCAAACTAAAGGATATCTCTCGTGTATTTTGTTATGTAACCCATACACTCTGGAACGAGTGAGGGCTGATTTGGTGAAGGATATCCTCACGACTGTTGTCTTATCAATAGAATTTGATGTAGGCTGAATAGTCTGAATTAGCTACGCCATCAACAAGCTATAAAGTCTACCGCCTGGGTGCTGGGTAAGCTACCAGCTAAACCAGACGGTGGGCCTACAGACAGCCGTCATAGCATAGGGTCCCTCATAGCAAGGTGATATGACCAAGCAGGAGTTCACACAGCTGATCACTGCAACACCCATTGTACCCCGCCAGAGAAGCCAGACCTATAGGGGCGTGGTGACACATTTACGTAAATGTGTTTACACATGTGCGGACACGTGAGTTGTGCTGTAGGGTACATTTCGCACATTTGGGCAGTAGGCGGTCGGAATATAGGTTAATTCCCTCTACAGGCCAAACATTTCATTCCACTGTAGGGTAAATGTATATCCTCGAAACGACTATTTCCCTTTACCAGTAGGCCTGGAAAGTGTTCAGAATATGACATACATGTGGTTTAATTTGCTATGGTATTGTGCGTAATAGCCTAGGAAAATAGGCTATGTAACGTATAGGTTAGCCAATGAGCATTCATTGAGTGCCATTGAGAGGCGGGTTCTTGACATATGCGCTCTAATATTTAAATAAGGAGGACACGAGCAGCCTATCCGAAGCCTGCATTTATTTATTTATAATATAATAGGCGCGGTTTCGCTTGAATATTGAATTGGTAGAAGCTCTTAGTCGGGTCAGGTTTGGTGGAAATGTAGAGTGAAGTTGCCTTTGCCAAAACCCGGCGCGTATTGGATAGAGAATCGTCGATAATTGCTCATCCTTTTTAAAGCCTACTTGGCCTATTTTTGGAGTTAACGTTTACGTTTGGAGCTCAGCAATGTCTATTGAACCCATTACGATTACGCTGGAGACAGACTCCACATCTAGTTCTTTCCCACTGGCTTTAAAAAAAATTCTTGAAATACCCCCGCCGAATCTGCTGGAAGGAGACGATGGTAAGCCTAACTGTGTGTGGTTTGTGGTCGTTGTGTTAATTTCACAAGCCAGACTGCTCAGAAAAGATGGCAGAATAGTCCTGATATATCTAAACCATATATGGATAGGTCTTATTGGCTCTCTTAATATGGACTACACGGGCATCTTTCTGAACACTGTTCGGTCAAATGTTGTAGCACAGTCAAAGAAGACACGTCCTATGATGCTGGGGGGAAGGGGATGATGGCGAGGCTGTTTTGTAAGCATGCGTATATACGGAAGCTTTATGGTCATCTGTCTACAGCTATTAGGGCATGCTTACTTGGGTTTGGAACAAAGGACTGGGTTGCTTATAACGTATGTAAATAGCCTACTTGACGTGTTTTGACCAGTTATGTTTCCTTATATTTCCTTTATCGAAATTAGTTTTATGGGTTGTGTAACTCGTTATGGTTGCTGATACATCTCCATCCACTGGGGTCGCACTTTGTCGGAAGGAGTTGGGGACACCAAAACTGAGTTCAAAAGCACACATTTGTCATGTATACGTGTGAGTGAAAGTGAGGTTCCTACTGCTATGAAGAATTCAACTTTAGATCAGTCATTTTCACCCCCTTTACATTTGTTATTCAAATGCATCTTGGTCCGATCACAAGTGGTCAGTTTAAAAAGACTAGTGTTTACAGTCACCAAGACACTCAAACACTTTCTGAAGTGGTCTGTGGCACATTTGAGAGGCATTTGTTTCCATAACAATAGAAATAATACTTGCTTTCTATTTTAGCTTTTGTAGTGTAAACCATCTTAGCGCTCTAAGAATGAGGCTAGGTGTATGCCCAAACACCAGAGCTGCCAATGCTTCTTGATGTGTCGGTGTGACTTTTGCAGTAAGGAATGTAAGGACAAATGGTCACCTTGGATACATGTGTAAATAGCTATGTGCCTCGGCTGACTACTTGTGATTTGATCATACTGTATGTGCAGTCAAAAAACAAATGTAAACAGGCATACTAATGTTGTGCCTAAGGTGATGAGGTTAGTACGGGTAGGCTTCTTGATTTCAATGTTAAGTAAAGCGCAGCCTCTTAGCTCCTGAACATATGTAAATGTATGTGTTGGAGATTTTACAGGTTATATACTGTATACTATATCTGTATGCTAGATCCATGATCATGTTTTTGACTAAACCTCTACATCTTGATTAGACGGATTGTACTAATTTCATATTCAACTTGGGTGTTTCAGAAAATGACAAAGACAAGCTGTGCACGGGAGATGTCTCAGAACTCCTGGGTTCTGTCACTGGGCTGGGCCCCTCGGCCTCCTTAACCCCTGCCATCTGGGACAAGACAATCCCTTTCGATGGGGAGACCCTCCACCTTGAATACATGGACCTGGAGGAGTTCTTGATCGAGAATGGCATCTCCGCTGAAGAAGGAACTAAAAAGAGCCCAAGCAAGGAGGAGTCCGTGGCACAGGCCAAGACATCTTCCTCAGTGTCCACTGTGGTCAACAATGCCCAGCCATCTGCCTCTGTCCAACTGCTTCCCATTCTGGAGCTGGACCATTGTCAGGAGGAAGTCATCAGTGACGATGCCACAGGTCAGTAAGACTGTTCTAAAGAAGTCAAAATCTGTGTGAGGCTATTGTACGGAATGCCTAACATTGCCCACTGTGGGCATTTTAACTTCGAAATTAATGCTCTAAACATCAATCATGAATAAGTCAATCAAGGGTCATACACTCTTGAGTTGACCTTGTCTTGACCTTCCAAATGTGACTATAGAGAAGGACCGCATGACTCCGGAGCCTGAGGACCCAGAGGAGATCGAGGTGGATGTGAACTTTGAACCCGACCCAACTGACTTGGTGCTGTCCAGTGTGCCTGGTGGTGAGCTGTTTAACCCCCGCAAGCATCGCTTCAAAGACGAGGACCTCAAGCCGCAACCAATGATCAAGAAGGCCAAGAAAGTGTTTGTACCTGAAGAACAGAAGGTGAGTAGTGTTAAGAAATGTCTATGCCCATCTATCTATCTTGGATATCTATATTGGAGAATAACTGTGTGCACTAAGCGATATTGTGTTGTAAATAACGAGTCTCTAAAACTATGTGATGGATGAAGATGGATAGTGTTGCGTCCTCGTTATAAACGTATTGTCCACAACATCTGAATGTTCTTACAAACGTTTACTCATCTGAGGATCCACATTTTCCTCACACTCGTACACAAGTTTTTGGCATGGCAACTACTTCCATTTTGCTATAGCAGGATCACTTCTATCACTAGCTTACTATCGAACGTCACATGTTGGAAGGTGCAGGTTCAAGGTGCAGGTTGTGCCTATACAATTTTCTGTAGTCTGATTAAGATTGGCTTCATACTATAATTTGAGATCAAGGTGAATTGTGTTATGAAGCCTTAGCACCTCCATGTTGTATTTATTGCGTAAGTTTAAGAGTGCGATTGCGTCAATTTAGGAGTGTGATTTGAGGGCAATCATAAGCAACCAAGCAGAGCTTTTCGCTTTTAACCAGTGTAATATAATGCTCTTTTCTTTCGTTTATCTCAGGATGATAGATATTGGGAGAGGCGTAAGAAGAACAACTTTGCAGCAAAGCGCTCCCGTGATGCCCGGCGACTTAAGGAGAATCAGATCACAGTGCGGGCGGCGTTCCTCGAGCGGGAGAACACGGCGCTGCGACAGGAGGTGGCCGAGCTCCGAAAGGAAAATGGCCGCTTCAAAAACGTAGCGACTCGCTACGAGGCCAAATACGGAGCCCTGTAAGTGTCTTCAGAAAGGCCGTTGCCGGAACACACACTCAAATGGGGCAGGCAGTCACCTAACCCCCCCCCCCATGCAGAACCCACTGCCACTCCACAGCACTGTAACATCACAACTAAAGAGTCTTTGTATCAGTGCATTATACACTTTCTAGAAATGAGGGGAGCTCCTGTGTGGAGAGTAATGGCTAGACGAGTAGTATTATCTTCCAGTGACACAATGGCACATTATGTTGCTCGGTTAACTTGCATTGTAAGCACATTGATGGCAGCGTTAGAAAAATGTAAACAACGACATGTGTCTGTATATCAACTTTAGGGTGTGTTTATCAATTTGAAAAGTCAATGGCAAATCTGGGTTTCAAACCATGCTCTTCCCCCATGACTTACCCCTGTTTCTCTTCTTTTTCAAGTGAACCGGCGGAAGACCTCTAGATTAAAGTTCATGTATATTTTTATGGGATCGGGGAGGAGGGGTTGTTCACCTTACCGAAGTGTAGCGTGTAAGATGAATGGGGTGTAGACTGTATAGAGCTCTCGAAAAGACGAAGAGGATGAAGAGAAGACTGCTGTGAGTGGGTCGTTAGCTGGATTGTTGGGAGCTGAATGAATGTGAGCTGTCACTGTGATGTGACACAGCATTGTCTTTCATGGTTATTTTATTGTGTTCTTTTTATTTTGAAACATTTGCCTGCGTTAATGTTTGTACAGTGTCTTGGATTTTAAAGTCTTTTTTTTCTATTAATACAATGCAACAATTTCTAGCCATGTTTTGTTCATGGCAGAGGACTGGTTTGCGGGAGGGGGGTGTTAAAAATAAGATGAGCACCAAGCTCTGTTTGTATTGATAGGCCATGGCACAACTGGCTTCAAAGTAGGTTTGTCAGTTCTATCTAGTAATGATCACTTTTGCTTCCATGTCACCTTACTGGTTTGACTCAATTTTCAAATATCACTGTCGGGGGGATGAAAATGATGTGAATCAAAGCAATCAGTGACCGACATTAATGGGTAGTTAACTGATGCACATATGTAATTTATTCACTGTGTCTCACAGAGCTGTGTTTAAATGCCTTCGTTAGAGGTAGATACGCATGGTCCTCCTGGCCAACATGCTTGCAGTGCAGTGTTGTGTACAATCTGTCTATCTGTGCTGTTTTTTGAAACTGCACATAGAACCTGATGTTTAATTGTGAAACCATTTATCCGATTTGTCCTGACTGTCAGTGAACTGTTTGTCCAGACTTTTGTTTAAATGCATGTATCTTCAAAACTCACTTAGCCCAAGAGTTGATCTCTGTAAAGATATAAGAAGAAAGCCATTCAGACCAAGTAACTTCTTCACATGTAAACTGCTATGGATTCTGGCATGTTTTACTTACTTTCTTATAAGTGGGTATCGTTTCACAAAACTGTATTACTGACTTGTCCTGATAACTACTGTCCTATGTTAAAACCAGAAAAGACTGTTTTTCAGATTTGTGCTCCACAGGTATCAGATGGACTCTGAAATATTTCCTGGTGAATCATCCGAGTTTTTTTTGTTGTTTTCCTTCTTGAAATGGACACTTTTGTTTACCCCATATACAGCAGAGCCATGTGCTGGTTCACCATTATACTCTGGGATCTTTTGGAGGTCAGTCACATGACTGAAGGACATGTACCATACATGTGAGAAGCCTCCTACTATAGCTCATGTTCCATATTGAGCGTAACACACGCAAGTGGCCTCAACTGAAATAGAACTGGTTGGCATTTTGATCATAGTATACTGGGTCACAGGTCAACCAAGATTGTTTCCTCACCTCAGCAACCGACATATCAGGAAATCCTCGAAATGCATTTCTTCTGCCGTATAAAGAGGGTGGCACTGTCTCTGCAAGGACCTCAAACCCTCCTCAAGTGTCTTAAGCTGACTCCACACAGCACTTAAATTGGCCTGTTTACAACAGGCTCCGGCATGTAACATATCAGGAACCCATAATCAGATTCTCAGTTGGGGCCTCCGTTCTCTTCAGTCAGTGTCTTTCTGTTTGTTGCCATTGTGTCAAAATAATGTGCTTCAGTAGTAAGATTGAGATCAGTTTAACTTAAAGTAGACTATGTTTTATGATGTCATTGTCATAATCAAGGATTGTTATTTATCCTCTGTGCTAATTTAAGTGGCCATGATGGTGTAGCGTCTCAAAAAAGGGAAAGCAGCAATTCAGGCGAAATTGCTTAGTCAAATTGAACTCTGGGATGTTTGCAATTAAACCTAAAATTACATAATTTTAATTCTTCAGTAGTTAAAACTAGTGCTGTAATCAAGTCTTGACTCTGGGATGTTTGCAGTTAAACTTACAATGACATTTTTAATTCTTCAGTAGTGAAAATTGTGCTGTAATCAAGTCTTGATTGTGGAATAATTTTAATCTTATCTGAGGCTATAATTGTATTGAAAGTTCAACAGTTTCCTTGTCAGACGTGTGCCTTGCCAGCATATCCTCAGTGTCCTCAACTTCTCTACAGTTTTCTATATACACTCTTTGAACAGTTATCATATTTCTTATATTGGGCTTCCATTCAGTTACAACAGCATTCAGAGCAAGAGGCATCAGACTCATTAGCAACCTCTCGAGCTTCCTGGCTTGCAATTCTGGCCATCCTTTTAGAGTATTTTTCTTTTTGGTTAATTTTGTAAGCAATAGGTTCTTTAAAAAAAGAAAAGTCTGTTATACAAGCAGTCTTTCAAATTACCCCTCTGGTTTCGTTTTGTATAAAGCAAATTGCTCCCGCTTTTTCTTGTAATGTGTTGTAAATATTAATTAAAAACATTTTACTTAATTGTGTTCATCAATGCATGTTTGTCAACAAAGAACTATGCATACCTTTCTTCCCTTACTTCCCTCATATCTACTTTATTAATAACTTAACTTGGCATGTCAAAGCCAGTACAAACATGTCCTGTTATGTATATTGAAAACCCACCCATTCTCCCAGCCTGTGTAACCACTGTTATGAATGTGGCACAGTCTGCAAAGCATATAGCTAGCATACATAATTCTATTCTATATCTTAAAGGATCCAATTATACATGTAAGAGCTCAGCTAGGTACAGACATGATGGAAAAGTGCTTTTGTAAGCAGTGGGAACTGTAGGTATGTACTGAATTACAGTACGAGAGGCTGTCATGTGATGTAAGATTTCTCACTCAACAGAATTGGACTTGTCCCAGTTAAAGGTACGATATTAGGTCAGTCCACCAAGAGTGTTCTCCTTAAGGCTTGGGTGAGGCAGTGTAAGAGGATACATCTACATACTGCATCTCGTAGCATAGATCAGTGGTTCTTAAACTGGGGGTCAGGGTACAATTTGAGGGATTGTAAAATTATCTTTTTTTTTTGTTGAAGATTTTTAGATCAACATGTTTAAAAACAGATCTTTAGGAGCCATAGGTGTAGGCTTCCAATTCACAGTGTTTCCATAATGTTCCTTCAAAAGTGGATTCTCTGCTAACGCAAATTCAAACCTCTGCCTCTTGCAGTGATGAAATTCCAAGGCACCTTTTACAGTTTTTTTTACCTGAACATACATTTCCCAAATCATTTGGATGGCACATAACCTCATGACGACATGACGAACGGCACTTCTGCCATTGTCTGAGCAGTCCTCTGTAGGCGATTACTGACCTAGCAAACTTTCTAGTTTCAGGTTACTGGTACTGGTGCACAGTCATGTTGGAACAGGAAGGGGCCATCCCCAAACTTTTCCCACAACGTTGGACGCACGGAATTGGCCAAAACCTCTTGGTTAATGCTGAAGCATTCAGAGCTCCTTTCACTGGAACTACATGGCCAAGCCCAGCTTGGGGATGGCAAGTGACCCAATACTTTTGGCAATGTAGTGTATGCGCTCTGATGAACACCAACAAGGCTTGTGTGAGTCCTTTTCCTGACAAACATTAAGCCTCACAGCTGTCTCTTACAAAGTACAAACAACAAGTTTACAAAGTATTAACAACATTTCGTTAAAAAAAGAAACTTTAATACAATGAAAAATCCTTGATTAAGAACAAAAATGTGAAAATCACAACCGATTCTGAAGAGCAATAGCCATCATTCTCCCCATGAGTCTCAATTCTTCACCTTTTCTTGAAGCCGTACTTTTTCCTCTCATAGAAAAGATCAGTCTTAGAGCTGCCAAGGTTCACAATCTTGGGACATCCATCACGCTGTTTAGAAATGCAAGAAAGGAGAGTCGTCACATAAATTCTTTGACTGACACCAGCAGAGTACAGATGATCAGTGTACAGATGATCATTTATATTTACATTTAATACAACACATTTGAGAATTCCCACACAGCTTTCCATTTTCCCACTCTTTTATAGTCAGACTGATGAAAAGGTTATTCTAACTTGAAACTACCTCATCAGGACACCAGATAAGGGAGAATTCAAATTCACTGGGATAAAGGTCCAGACCTAGTGTTTCACCCCTACAGGTGATGAGTGAACGATCATAGGACATGTATTATAACAACTACTTGTGTACATGAGAGGAAAAAGTTTAAAAGACCTAGTCATGTGCAACGCAATAAAACAAATGAGTCATGTGTAATTACTAGGGATGCATGATATTATCAGTTGGCACATTGATACATTAGCATTGATACCAGCGGAAAACACTGGTATACATTTAGGGTAGAATGAAAGGGTATGTGCCCGTTTCTACAACAAATTGGTGCTGTTACATGTTGTAAAGCATGATGAGCATGCTATATTGCGTGTTTCTCCCCTGGAAAAACAATAAAAACTTGTTCGCAAAAAACGAGTAGATGATTCATTCTAGTGCAGAAGAGACCCTTAAAGCAACCACCTGTTTATGCTTCTATTTAGCACTAATACAGTATTGAGTTAGTCAAAAGCACACTAAATGGGTCATGATCCTATCCGATCAACAATGGAACATAGTGCGATCTAAAGCATTCCTGGCATGCTAAAGCGATGTCAGAGACTTTGACTATTTATTTGACTTTGCTAGAGAGTCTCTGTTTTTATAAGTCATTGTAACATTACATTAGTTTGAAGCCTTTATTCAAGGCAAGAGAACAGCATTGTTTTGTTTTGATGGAAATAAAGAGTTTCGAGTTTCATATATCAGTATCAGCATTGGCAAATGGTCAAAATGAGGTTTACAATATTAGCCCAATCTAATGTGGTGGTATAACAAACATAATCAGTAAATATGATTGGCAAAGGTTAATACTGACATCTTTCTCTTGGATTGTGCATTCCTTGCAGTAGTATGCATCCGACACGCCTGGTCCTCCACAGATCACACAACGTCCCTGGTAAGATCCATAGTTGCACTCATCACAGATCCGCACTAGCGTACAAGGTCTTACATAAGAGTCACAGATGACACATTTTCCGTCACCTGAAAGAAACAGAAAAGAATGATGCCATACAACACAAAACATAAAGAACTGTTCAAAAGTTTGGGATCATTCTATCAAATCACATCAAATTAATCAGAAATATAATGTAGACATAGACATACATATATACATTTTTTATCCTGAGAAAAGAATGGTTATTCCATGTAAGGAAATGAATGGAAATGAATCTGAAGATACAGTACAACGCTGTCTGCTATTCGTTTCACAAGAGTGTGGAGTGGCTTTAACCAGAATAGAGGGCCTAAGCGCACAACTAAGCAAGAGGACAAATACATTAGTGAGTCTAGTTTGACCAAACATGTCTCACAATTACTACCAATGTTCCCTCTAATTTGTTTCAGCACTGGGCAAATGGAAATTTTTAACCATTTATGGAAGAAGCGGTCAGCTGGTATACAATGGAATATAAACTGTGTGACAGTGTGGCAGTGTAAATGCAAAAAACGTTTAGAGATCAGCATTTCAACACAAAGTAATAATTGAAACCTGAATGAGTAATTGAGTAAAACTTACATTTTTCACATAACCTCCCGATAGCTGTAAAACATACAAACCACATAGCAGATGAGTAATCAGAACACTTTCATAAGAATTCATATTTACTAACGTAGGTGGCTGGTGTAATTAGCATTGTGCGGCTAGGCTAAGCAAAAGCTTAGGGGAACCACCAGACAGTCCACAGCAAAATATTGTTATCTACTTATATGCGCAGCACTTCTATGAAAGCTGTGGGAATGGTTTGTTTATAATTTCTACAAAAACAAAATTAAACTCGACTGTGACCACCAATATCTTGGTTCTCTCTAGCGCTATGCTAGCACGGTTAGCATAACGTGGCTAACGTGTTCATTCAAGTAAACGTTGAACATGTATTCACCTTTGATAATTTACCAAGGAACATCAAACAAAAAGTATCAAGTGAAAGAAGCCGTCTCACGCAACTTACCAACACCAGCCTGTTTTCTGCAAAAAATCAAATCTGGATGATGTTTGGCCATTGTAGTAAAACACCACTGCAGCCCTCTCTGCAAACAGCGTCGCGGTGACGAATATGTCCTTTGAACTTTGACCCGAAGAATACTTTAACCTTTCAACTTAAAGAAATATTCCACCTATGAATGATCAAGTCTTGGTAAGTTATTTTAACCATAAAACGTACAATACGCCCTTACTTGAATTAGAAATATACTTGAAATCATACAAATTGTCGACTCAATACGCTTGAACTTAACCAAGGGAATTTATAAGTAAACGGAAATACGAAATTGCAAACAGATGAGATGGGTCAAATAAAAACCGGTAAAGTCTGTACTCATCGCCATGATTTTTCAATAATTATATAGTTATGTATTATCCCAAAATTAAGGATCGAAATCTGATCTGTGCAGGGATCAAATGTCTTCTTAGAGTGACGTCAAGATTGCGCGTCACATCTTTGTCAGTGAACAAAATGGCAACCTACTGCTTAACTGTCAGCCGGCTTCAGGTGAGTGATAAGTTTTCATAAACTATTGGAAAGCATATATTGTATTTTTCACACGGTTAAGTTTATTTGGTTGTCATGTGTGGTGTCTTATGTGTGAATTTTGGTTTCCGCAAGAGTTGTGTTCCTTGCCGTAGCTAACGGTCCAAACCTCGTCTAGCTGTATCTCAGGTCACCGTGTTCTGAGCATCTAGCCTAGCTTGATAGCTAGACGGCTACGTAGGCAACACGCTCATTTTTTTACCTATATGTGTTGAAGAAATGTTTGACAATGGCATGTTTATGCCGGTCAGGTAGAAAGCATGCAGTTTGGAGAACGCAATATAACGAAATATTTGATAGTTAGAGCAATTGTCCTCCTCCATCGTTAAGGAGAATCGTTTTATGTTAGCAAGGTTAACACAAGGTGACAAACAGGCTAGCTGGCGTTTGCTACGGAGCATAGCAACCACCGAGGGCGCTGGCTATTTATCTACTATTTGTCTTGATGGCGAGCTCATACGTTTGTTTAAACATCAGAATATATGTTTATCTAAATAAATAGCTGAGCACGTTTTCAGTTTGTCTTTGAATATGTATCGGTAACAACATGCAATTCATGATGAAATTAAAGGATGGATAACACGAGCTAATGTGCGTTTCTTTTGTGATCTTGTTTATTGTTAACTGTGTAACGATTATCTGTGCTACCGAACGTGCTGGTTTAACGTTAATTTACCAGGCAGACATTTATGTAGGAGTTGCTCTCTTTATTTTGTGTCATAGCAGTGATTTTTCAAGGTTAAATCCATGTGTGTTTGGCCATCATGACGTGGCCTGTGCTGAATTGAACAGCTGTGAGTTGGCATTTCTAGAGGATTTGATTTAGCGTTACGTTGAATATAATTTCAGATCCACGGAACCACTGGAAATTATTAATTCACATCACAACGTTACTGAAAGTGTATTCCGCATCCCTTTTGAACAAACCATCCTGAGCTGGCTTTGTAGCAGCCGTTGTCCTTAAGTGACCCCTACTGGAACGTACCGCAATATGGCTATTTTAATCTAAATATAGCGTAGTCAGTCACCGAACACTTCATTGCAATAATGGGTTGTTTACTCTGAAATGTAGAATCATAGAGACTAGTACTTTGCTGAAATTCCACATTATTTATCACACACACACAAGAACATACTTGGGGCCAGACTGGCCTGCCCAGTTTCTTGCTTAGATAGATAGTTAACTTACCTTATAGACATAATAACGGAAATAAACGTTTGGTAAATTGGCCCTTTAACTGGTTCTGCGTGCATGCTGATTATGAGTTCCTGGTGGTTACAGCAGAGCTGAGACTTTTGGTTTTAAAAGGGATGTAGAGACATTCATGTAGCTTCCATGGTTTAAACTTAATGTACTTAATGACATGTTGACAGAATGATGGACATAATCATGAGTTTTTAGTCTTTAAAAAGCAGAATGAGATTATAGTGTCTCTATTGTTCTCATATGTTTTTGTACGCTGTGTGTGTGTGTGTGTGTGTGTGTGTGTGTGTGCGCGTGTGCGCGTGTGTGTGTGCGTCTGCTTCCGTGTTGACTTGCTTCTTTAGCTTGCTCTGGGGCAGGGTGCCCGCCGCCTGCATGTGACTGCAGCCCTCAGCGCGAAGGCCAATGTGTCTATGAGCCGCTTTGAGCCGGGCAACCACATCAACTATGCGAAACTCGGGGCCAACATCGACATTGTGCGCAAAAGGTCAGTGCTCCTACAACCCCAGTGTGCCTTCTGAAGATGTTTGGTTGCCTATGGGCTTTCTAAAACGTTGATGTCCTTGTTTTTTGTAGCCTATTTTTTTCGCCTCAACGTTTTGCCATTAGGCTCCTTGATTTATTTATTTATTTTAACCCATTGATCTGTAGGGCCTTAACTCTTCCTTCCTCTGTACGTTGACAGGCTCAACAGGCCTCTCACACTGTCCGAGAAGATTGTGTACGGTCACCTGGATGACCCCCACGGGCAGGACATTGACAGGGGCCGCACGTACCTGCGTCTGCGCCCTGACCGCGTGGCCATGCAGGACGCCACGGCCCAGATGGCCATGCTGCAGTTCATCAGCAGCGGCCTGCCCAGGGTTGCCGTCCCCTCCACCATCCACTGTGACCATCTCATCGAGGCCCAGACTGGTGGAGCCCAGGATCTGAAAAGGGCAAAGGTAAGAATGGGGATGGGGGGCCAGGCATTGTGAAGGGCAAGCATCTTGCACATTCAGACTTCCGAAGCTACTGACTATGGATAATGTCAAGCGCTTACCCTGATTGCAAAACGACCCGTAGAACTTGACAAGACATGATTGGAACTAGCATTCCACTGACCTGAACTTGCTATTGCAGGAGCAAGTATAACAGCACTGCCTGTTACATTTTTTTGTTCAAGTGTTCTTATGGACTATTTAGGAGGAGTGTCCTTGTTCTTTGTCTGTCTGATGGCCAGGCCAGTTCAAATCAGAAAAAATAGGCTACATGTGTGCCTTTTTATGATCACTATTCTGTGTAGGAAGCAAATGTCTGAAAATGTGACCATGTGTGTGTTCTCTTTGTTCTGTGATAGGAAATTAACGAGGAGGTTTACAACTTCCTTTCCAGTGCTGGTGCCAAATATGGCGTCGGGTTCTGGAAACCAGGCTCGGGGATCATCCATCAGGTAATGAAGTCCATCTTGAGTCCCGTCCATCATCAAACTCCTGTCCCTCTATCAGCTAATATTGTACTATTGAGTCTCATGTGTTCCCTTCCGACTTCATCACCTATGTAATGTCATTCCGTAGATCATCCTGGAGAACTACGCCTATCCTGGAGTCATGCTGATCGGTACCGATTCTCATACGCCAAACGGTGGCGGCCTCGGCTCCATCTGCATCGGCGTGGGTGGTGCCGACGCCGTGGACGTCATGGCTGGCATCCCCTGGGAGCTGAAGTGCCCTAATGTGAGTTTTCGCCCCACCTCACTCTTTCATCTGTCCCCTCAATGTCTTCAGCGTCTCCTCCTCTTGTTTCGCCACTGCGGTGCGGCCAACTAAAGGACCTTTAAAACCATTTACCAGTTGCCTGTACAGTGATATTTTGTTTTGGAGGATGTTCATTTAAAGATATGATGTTATTTAATGATCATACGGTATATGTGAGTTAAGCTCATGGTTTGTAACGTTTTCGTTCTTTCAGGTGATTGGTGTGAAGCTGACTGGCAGCCTATCTGGCTGGACATCGCCCAAAGACGTTATTCTGAAGGTGGCAGGCATCCTGACTGTAAAGGGCGGCACTGGTGCTATTGTTGAGTACCACGGACCTGGTGTTGATTCCGTCTCTTGCACAGGTATGATGTAACGTGAAGACAGGAAAAGTGAATGACTGACCTGAACAATATTATAGGGTTCAAAGTGCTCAGGCATTGTGCTGGAATTCAGGTGTGGTGAGGGTTGATTAAGATTTGAAAATACAATTCCGATATCTTCAGGCTCAGAAGTGTTATGTACTGAAAGCCCTGATAGTGTCGTATTACTCACTTTCACTAGTCATTGATTAATTTAAATGCATGTAATTTACACCAGTGAGTGAGATTACCAGTACAATGTCTAATGTGTGAATTTCAGCTCCAATATATGAAATAACTACTCAAATGGTTCCTTTGCTCTTATTGTGTGCAGGAATGGCAACAATCTGTAACATGGGAGCTGAGATTGGCGCCACTACGTCTGTTTTCCCCTACAACCACCGCATGAGGACCTATCTGGAGAAAACTGGACGTTCAGGTTGGTGCAGTCCTTGGCCTCTCCTGTTCCTTACCTGCAACTGTGCACTTTTTTTGAGTGTTGTTTTGAGGTTTGTTTTGTCCCCTTCACCTCAGATATTGCTGCTCTGGCTGATGAGTACAAGGACCTGTTGGTACCCGATGAAGGCTGTCAATATGACCAGGTTGTTGAAATCAACCTGAGCGAGGTCAGTTGTATATGTGTGTGTGTTTTAAGTCATGTAGGCTTACGTATGATATCAGATTTGAATTGTGCACTCTTCATCTCTTTATGATAATCATTCTTTCCTCGTCCAGCTAAAACCCCACATCAATGGACCTTTCACCCCTGACCTGGCCCACCCTGTGTCCGACATCGGCAAGACCGCAAAAGACAGCGGATGGCCTCTGGAGGTCAAAGTGGGTAAGTACCAGCTGGTCTTGCTTTTTAGCTGTCCAGCTCTTGCACAGTGCCATTGGGTGCCTCTCATTTGGACTTTTATACACCCTCCCTTCCTTTCTCGATCCTCGTCCTCACTGATCTAGATAAAGAATGATGGGGCGGCAACATTGGGATAGTCTATCCAGTGTTAGTTATAGATCAGTGGGAACGCCCATCGAGGATAGAGGAGAGATGTTGAGAGGCACCCACAGGGAAACCATCTGAACCTCACTTCCTATGGCTCAAATGTGCTCACGTCTGCCCTCCTCAGGCTTGATTGGCAGCTGCACTAACTCCAGTTATGAGGACATGGGCAGAGCTGCCTCCCTGGCCAAGCAGGCTTTGGACCACGGCCTTAAGTGCAAGGCCCAGTTCACAGTCACCCCCGGGTCTGAACAGATCCGCGCCACCATTGAGAGAGACGGTTATGTGAGTACTGGGGAAAAGGGACAGCTTTGCACAATCACATTTTGTATTGTGATTAATGAGGATGTATTTAGATGGTCTGTTGTAATACATATCTAAAGGTTATGTCATGCAAATAGGCAAGATTGCACTGTATGTTTGGTATTGATGAAAGGAAATCTATATCTTGGTTTGCCTGCAGTCCAAGATCCTCAGCGAGGTTGGAGGTGTGGTACTTGCAAATGCCTGTGGACCCTGCATTGGCCAGTGGGACAGGTACGACCTCTCAGGGAATCAGAAACAAATCCCTAGTATTACATCTGTTTTGTATTCCCATGTCTAAATTGGCTTTTAAGGTGCTCTTTAAGCTAGTGTGTTCCTCCAGATAACATCTTTCAACATTTTTCCCCGTCAGGCGTGATACAAAGAAGGGAGAGAAGAACACCATCGTCACATCCTTCAACCGTAACTTCACTGCCAGAAACGACGCCAACCCTGCTACCCATGCTTTTGTTACCTCCCCTGAGGTATGTCAATGATGTTCTGTGTACTTACAATCTACAGCAAACAAGCATGTAACATAGTGTAAACTTTAGTCAATCTCAAATAACCTTCATCCAAGTTCCATCTACCTCTCCCTCAACTGCGTTCTTGTGTGGTCACGTGACTCTTTTGACTTCAGATCGTCACAGCCATGGCCATCGCTGGCAGGCTTGACTTCAATCCCGAGACGGACTTCCTCACCGCGGCGAACGGCGAGAAGTTCAAGCTCCAGCCCCCCAGCGGCGACGAGCTGCCCGCCCGCGACTTCGACCCCGGCGAGGACACCTACCAGCACCCACCACCAGACGGCTCCAGCCTCAAGGTGGACGTCAACCCCCAGAGCAACCGCCTGCAGCTGCTGGAGCCCTTTGACAAGTGGAGCGGCTCGGACTTGCAGGAGCTGCAAGTGCTCATCAAGGTAATCCACTCGAGCTGAGCGCGATTAATGTAAAAAAAAACGCTTCATCCTCACAAGTGGCCACTCTTGCGTATACCATGATTCATGGTGGTATATTTGTTCAAATCATGTGTATTTCCCACAATAAATCGCTCCACTGTATTGGCGTAAGACACACAATTGTAGATTAGTCATATTTGCCTTATAAACTTTTCTCCGTTCTTGGCATGTGCAGTCATCTGTTGTGTCCTTCCGTGTAGGTGAAGGGCAAGTGCACCACAGATCACATCAGCGCCGCTGGGCCCTGGCTCAAATTCCGTGGTCACCTTGACAACATCTCCAACAACATGCTCATCGGTGCCGTCAACACCGAGAACGACGCCATCAACAAGATCAAGAACCAGCTGACCGGAGAGTATGGCGGCGTTCCTGATGTGGCTCGCCACTACAAGGTTTGCAGGAATACTCCCTAACAGTCCTTTATTGCCTGCCTGCCCTGTACCGCCACTGACCTTTGAGTTAATAGCGGGAGTTGTGGGTAAACATCTTGAGTTAAAAATAGCAGCATGCCCCATGGCCTAAATGCCAGACATTTTGCAAAGTGTGAGTACTAAGTATACTTGGGAACTGTGTACTGTTGTGTTTCTTTTCTTCAATGCTGTGCTCCCCCCCCCCCGTCTGCAGAAGAATGGTATGTCCTGGGTTGTGGTTGGAGACGAGAACTACGGCGAGGGCTCAAGCAGAGAGCACGCCGCCCTGGAGCCACGTCACTTGGGAGGAAGGGTCATCATCGTCAAGAGCTTTGCTAGGATTCATGGTACACAATGCTCAAATCACATCCAACTATTTGGGGGATAAAGCCAATATGTTTTTGTCAGTAAGGAGAGAATTGCCATAAACTCACAGTAGAAATATCCTGTTCAACCTTTTCATTATTAGGTTGCCAAATATTATTCTGTTGCTGATAATCATTTGGATGTATACCAGTGAAATTCAGCTACAAGTATTGGTAATTCTAATCTAGATCATTCATATTTTGCTAATTTTAGTCTGCATAGTAGGGCTGTAGCTCTCGTAGCTTTCATTGTACAGCTATGCGTGCAACTTAACCAAATAGTTTAGAAGTGCCTCAAACCCCCTCTCCTTGCCCTGCTCGCTGGCTTGTTGGCTTGTTCGCTCTCTCTAGAGTTGTTGACCGCAAGAGCAACAAGAGACAGAAGGAGGTAGAGCTGTAATGGAAAAAGTACCTAGGCTATGATCTGCATAATGTACGCTGTCATAAATATCAGAAATTCAGTATTTTCTTATTTTATGTCAATTGTTTATATGTCAATATCATATTAATATGATATTTATCGAGATATGTATCGAACCGTGGGCCAAAAATGTGATTCTTTAAACTCGTTACTGCATAGCACTTCATAAGAGTTCCTCAGAGATTGTAGGTGGCAGAGTATTGTAAATTCCAATGGGTTTCATTAGACCCAGACATTCATACCACAGTGTGTGTCTCCTTCTTAATTCAGAGACAAATCTGAAGAAGCAGGGCCTGCTGCCTCTCACTTTTGACAACCCTGCTGACTACGACAAAATTCGCCCAGATGACAAGATCTCCATTGTAGGCCTCAAGGACTTTATTCCAGGAAAGGTGAGTTGTGTCAACCTTCTGCCTAAAAAGCCATTGTTTATGTTTAGCATTCTTGGCTCTATGTCATGTAAATGGTAGTTTCGATTTACCTTAAGTTGCACCAGTAGCGGTTTAAAGGGCATATAGGGAGGTGTGTAATTTCACAAGCTTGTTGAATCAGGTACTTTAAACTTCCCTGGATGCACATGAACATGTCAATTTACAGGGTTACCAATGGGGGAAATTGGTTGGTTGATTGTTTGGTATGGAATTTAAGCAGATTGGCAAAAGTCTCTGTTTTATCCCCCTCTCCATTTCCAGGCTTTGCAGGCTGTCATCAAGCACAGCGATGGCAGCAAGGACACCATCACCCTCAACCACACCTTCAACGAGACGCAGATCGACTGGTTCAAGGCCGGCAGCGCCCTCAACAGGATGAAGCAATTGCAGTGAGGGGTGATGGACCTGCCACAGATGGGAGAGGTTATATTCAGGGGAGCAGAAAGTGGGAGATGTCTTTTGAATAGTCCAGAGGGGTTTAGCCGTTCTTGTTATAAAACAAAACTGGATGTAAGCAAGGGATAAGTTGCCCCCCCCACACCCACCCCCTTTCAATAGACATAATCTGTTAACCACACCACCATGATTACATGAGCCCATTTTCAGATGTACAGGGAGGTCACTCACAAACACCTGCATTTGCACAGGACACAGCAAGAGTATTGCAGCGCAGCTGGAGGTGTGACCCACACGGTCACAGGACTGGTTACTTAAATGCAGTCAGGCAAACTTCTCTTTGCTACTTGTCGATGGTTAAGTTGAATGAAATTTTTGACTGACAGGTGCCGCTCTGTATTTATTTCACAAAGGGAAGCTCTTAGCAGAGCAAAAAAAGTAGACATATGTACACATGCATTACTGTCATTGGTTTTTAAACTGGTCTTCTTTTTTTTGCCTAAAAAAAATGCTACTCCTTTGTCAGTTTTGAAGTTGTCACCTGTGGCTTTTTAAATGTCCTGGGCCTGCTATTAGTGCTGTCTCAATACTGTGCTGCAATGGGCTCTGCATGCAATTTCTGTGATTTAATGAGTTTTGATGACCAGTTTGGGTATTTCATTCTCCTGTCCACTGGTTTCTTGACCTAAGCAAATGCCCTTTTGATACAGCAGGTAGTCCTGATTGCAAGTTGTTGGTCGATTGTTGGACCCGTTTAAAGTATGAAAGGATTCTCTGGTTGTTTTCTGCTGTAATGGCACACACTGTGTATTCATGATGGTCACATTCATTTTGTACATTAATATAATTTCTCTGAACTGTTGACAGAACTCCTCTCCCACTAGTACTAGTACCACTACTGCTTGCCACCTCCACCAATATCGCAGCCAGTCCCCTAAATGTTCACCACCCACACTGAATGCCTCACAGGTCAAAGCTTCCACTATTTTAAGAGTATTTATTTATATTTTCCAAAAACTCCAGATGTGCATTAACCAAGTTGGAACACAATGGTCCTGTCATGTAACGATCATGGCTCAGTGCTATCAGAGCCACGGTTGGACGTCCAAACTTTCATGTCTGCCCTTTTTACACCCTTTTTTGTGGGGTGGTGTATTTCCTCATTTTGTTTTTGTCATAGAGCTAAACCCATGATTAAGCGGGTGACCTCTCTTACTGGTCTGCAGTAGGAGATGCCACCTGCCTCTCCCATTGGCCAACAGTGATTTGTACACACAGTTAAGAACAAAACTCGCTTAAATAGCCCAAACTGTTTCCAATTTCAGTTCCACCTCAAAATGAAATTACCTCAAAATGAAAACCCTGTGATGAAACTAAGTAAAATACATAGAATCATACAATCCTGGTACTCTATGAGCCTGCCCAACTATGCGTATGGAGCAGTGATAGCCTCTCTTTATATGTATCTTAGTCATTCACTCTCTGACTCCCCAATACACTCCGCGTTAAACTCTGACTGTATTTGGTTAACTTTTCTCCCTCTGTTCACAATGGACATTGTGTCTGGTTCCATGTATATTGAAACATTTCTCTCTTTTTTCCCCTGTCTGATTTTTTTTGTTTTGCATTGAATGGCCAAATGTGGTCTGGCAGACCACTGGGTTGTCATAAATTTAATTTTAGAAAGAACAGTGATGTCAGTGTGTGGTCTGTTCTTCACAGTGTGGTTAGGCCTGAATGGGAATAACTGTTCAAGGGTTGAGGGCTTGGCTAAAGTCTGATTTTTACCTTTTAGAATTCTGTATGTAAACACGCACAATCAGTAGCCTAGCCCTAACATCAAGGCTACAATATCACTTAAAAGATTTGGTCTAAAAACATCTGAAGTTAACCTTGAACAAGATGATTTAAAATCTTCCGGGACAGAAGTTGTTATTTAGCTTGAATGAATTGAATGCATCCGGTTTTACTTAAATTGCAAATATGTAATGTTGGCTGACTGTGCAACTTGTATATAAAGTCAGAGTGTCTTGTTGCCATCCTGCCCCATGTTCATTTTTTTAAGCTGGTTTTTGACTGACTGAAGTGCACTAAACCATCTACACTGATTTTTCCTAGACATTGTCAACTCTAACTCAAAAGTGTTTCACGAGTTAGACCACAACACTTACTACATACTGACAGTTCAAAATGTAATTTAGCCTAATACTTAGCTATGCTGTGTACTACATGAAAGTGTGAAATAGCCTCCAAAGAAGATTTCTTGCAATAAACACACACAAATCTGTCACTGTATTTTCAATTAAGGAAGATTCTTTGCCACTTCTTGTTTCAAGGTTTCATGTTGCTCAATCAAAAGTGCAGCTGTGTGGCAAAAAATAGCTCACAGAATCGCACTGTTTGCCAACGCTCTTGTCTTGATTTTCTCTCCCCATTTCATTTAGTGCCACCACTTCTTGGATGCTATAATAATCGAAACTCATCATTTTTTGTAGCCTACTGCATAATTACCCCTCCTGAAAGCTTTGAACAGGGTCTGCCCGTTCCGCAGTTTGCATAAGATAACAGTTCTGTGCTGCATGATCATCAGTCGTCCACTCATGCTTTCAGAAGCCTGTGCTCACTGTAGCCTACACATACAGACTACATTGTAGGCTATTCGGTCATTCAGCAGAACCGAAAACCTCAACTATTATCAACGAACAGTTGGCTATTAGTATCGTTAACACAAATAATATGATCTTGCAGTGAATATCTGACAAGAACATTCTGACAACAAATGTAGCCCATCTTCAACCCCGCCCCTTTCTCTCTTCTGTGTAGCCACCGTCTGAAGCGGAGTTGCCCATATCGACAGCCATAAAGGTAGGCTTTTAACGATCTTTACCTAACGCATTATTGCCCAGCTTAGTAGTTGGCGGTTAATGTGTGACGGGCTACCGTGTCTGTAGGGCACTAATTGAATGTAGATTTTCATATATTTACGGTAGGTGCCGTGATTCATTTACAGGCTATTCGTCTGGGATGTTCTGGTTGGGCTGCATTGTTCATGCGCTCATGCACTTGTTTGAGCGCAGATTTATAGACAACCACATAGGATTTAGTGAACTGGGCTCGCAATCAAACATAGGCCTACTCTTACTGATACCTTTGTTTTACCAGTGGGATAGGTTTATATTCCACATTCTCACAAGTAGCCTAATATGAAACGTGTGTGTGTTATTTATTTGCTTTTCAATCATCCTCTATGAAACATGGATGGGGCTTTACTTGCGCAAATAGAAATACATAAAGTTTTAATAATTGGGTTAATATGGTGTGAATATGTAGGCCGTCCTAGAAGCGAAGACTTGTAGGCTGTGCTTGAGACGTGACACCCATACAGATTATGCTGAGCTGAAATAACCCACAACATTCGCCCTGCCACCCTACAGACGCCCCTGTCTCGCTGCCGAAATCGGCGAGCCATTCACTGACTAGGACAATGGAATTTCAATGGAGCTGAAGTGTAGTCAAAAGCTACTCTTACTTAGGAACGCATCTTGCTATGAACTAACACACAGTTTAGATTTTTAATAGCCTAACTGGTTGCACATAAATCTAAGAATGTCCCATAGGCCTATAGTTTAATGTCACATGTTTGGTACTTTTTGGGTCGGCTATCTACGACCGTAACCCGATTCCTTGGCGGTTGACGTCATATATCAATTCCATATACAATAGGTTATTTTTAATTTGAAAACATAGACCCTATAGAAGGCTAAGCCTCGAAGGAATTGTCATAATTTGGCTGGCCTATGTGTATCAGATTTACCGGAATGAGTCAAACTAATGTTAGATTATAAAGCACGACCTTTTTCGCTCTACCCTCCAAAGGGACCCAAACATGAATCGCGTGCGCTTGTTTGAACGCATGACATTAACGCCATTTGTTTCACTGTCGTGGGTGAGCACTTGACTTCTTTCATACATGTGATGAGATTCACTTGACAGTGGTGATGTTCTGGCCCTAAGGACTCAACATGGTTAGAAACGGAGTCAAGGTCGAATGCCTCTAAATCCTCAGTTGACTCACCTCTTAATTCTCTGGGCTCTGTAGGCTACATCAGAAAATTAGATATGAGCATAAGGGTTAAGCCTTACTGGATTATATTCCTTTTGACATTTCCCAGCAAGCCATCGTGTAATTCAACTGTGATGAGGTGGACCAGGGAGTAGGAACTGCCTTGAATGGTTTGAAAAGGACGCTGCTTTTCTGTCCAAGTAAATATTTCATGTATCTGACACACTTTTGAGAATGCCTATGGCATGCATCAGCAGCTTATTCAGTCTAAAAAAGAATTCTGTATCTCAGCAGCACTATGACATTGGCTAGACAACCTCTTTTGGCATGTGTCATCATCTTTTAGCCCACTTACATAGTGATGCGTCCAGCTTCTTTGCCCCCCCTCCCCTCCTTCTCGCTCTCATTCTGCTTGTGTCTTTGCCCCCTCCCCACACACACAGTTTTTGGTATCCGCTTCTGTTCTCCCAGCATTCCATCTGTGCTGTCTTTCCTGCAAAGATAATTTCCCGACGACTTCCTTGAACGCTGAAACTAAACTCCACCCCGGTGGTTCACCTCAACAGGTGGAAGCAGTCTGGATAAGCAGATGGACTGACACACCTGTGACTACCGTGCTCTTTGCTGTGTCCAAGCCACCTGGTCTGTCTCAGAGGATTCCTGCAACCATTTGCCCCTGCCCCCAGTCATGGCCAACACTGACCCCTCGTCTCCAGCCAAAGCCCCGTTGTCTTCCACACAGACTCCCATCACTCTCTCCTTCCCCTTCCTGAGGGAAGGCAGCCGCGTGTGGGAGAGGAAGCCGCTCAAGTCCGGGGAGCTGCCCAGCCCTCTGCCTACCAAACGTACCCGCACCTACTCTGCGTGAGTCTTACTTACAGGGCCTGTAAGGGGTAGAGTTTGTAACATTAATGTAACTATTTCACTGTCCATTTTCAAATCCCTCAACCTACTGGCACAGGGAGTAATACTCTTTGAGCAGTTATTGCACCTGTCAAATTTGTGTCCTTATGTAATGTGATGTATTTGTGGAAACAAATAAAGAAGTAAAATGTGTACATGTTCACAACCACAGCGTGTGAGTGTAAGCGTGGTTGTGAACATGTATGGTATGTGTGCATATGTGTATTTGAACTCCTGTTTGCCAGAGCTTCTAATCCAAACATTAATGGCAATATAGGAGATCCATCAAGTTTTATTTGTCAGGCTGTTGCGTTTTTTTGACGACTTTCTGTGATTTGTTGGCTTTGTTGTCTATTTCTATTGCTAATCCTTCCTCTCAGCACGGTACGGGCCACATCAGGGCCAGTCTTCAAAGGTGTGTGCAAGAGCTTCTCCAGGTCACAGGGCCACGGCTTCATCCGCCCGTCCCGGGGTGGAGAGGACATATTTGTCCACATCTCTGAGTAAGTACCAGGAATCGTTAGCTGGCAGGACACAGTCCTTTGCCGCACAATACAGTGTTGCATAACTCTTTAACGACTGTATTATGCAGGATGATGCAACTCTTTTTAAGCTAAGTTAATTATACAATGTATAACACCCTAATTATAGTATGAAGGCATTCATTAATATGCTGCGCTCAAGTAACCCACAATTATGCCAGTTTTTCCTCTGTAACACTTTTGTGAAACTTTGCGAGGTTAATTACTCTGAGCTTCTAATACATCCCTCTCTGGTTAGCATTGAGGGGGAGTATGTGCCCGTGGAGGGGGACGAAGTCACCTACAAAGTGTGTGCGATCCCACCCAAGAACCTGAAACAGCAGGCCGTGGAGGTAGTCATCACCCACCTCAACCCAGGGACAAAGCATGAGACCTGGTCTGGCCAGATCATCAGCTCCTAAACCCACCTCCACATTTGGGGAAGGGGGAAAGGGACACCATAGTCCACACGCAAGAGAGAGACTGCACAGGGAAACACAGAGAGAGAATGGGATGAAGAGGGGGAACATTCAGAACAAAAGATGGCCGGGGGGGAAGTGTAAATGAATATGTAAAGTAGTGGTAATGAGGGCAGGAACTGGGATGGGACGTAGTGAAAGAAGGTTGGCTGGCAAGTGGGTTACAGGCTGGTGCTGGAATTAGGCTTATGCAAGTTCAGGGTTTTTTTTCCACTCCCTGAGTTTTGGAAATGTGTGGTGGGAAAGTGACATGAAGTTGGAGTATGGGGGGAGTTTGGGGGGTGGGGGGGTTGGCAGGTTTGAGCACCAAGGGGCCCTAGCAGAGGTAATAGATGTGTGAATGTGACAGGCTAAACATACTGTGAAACAAAGACAAAAAATTTCTTCCAGATAATCTGTTTGCATATTTATTTATTATTTTTTTCATGTATTTATTTTCATTTAAAGTAACTGTTTGTTAGTATAATGTTAAACGCTTGAGGTGAGAAAAAACATTATGATGTTTTTTTTTGCTTTTTTAGTCTATCCAGTCTCCAACATTCCACCACCAATCAGTATGTATTCATAACACGACTCTTTAATCTATGACATAGAAAATTAACCAAATTACATGAACTCACATTTTGTAACTTTCTAAATAGAAGATCAATATGACATTTAAATCACAGATCTACAATTTGTAATGGGCTATTTGATTTGATTATACATCTGTGTTAAATTTTTCTCTGGTCTTTGTACTGTTGTACAACCCTGTTTCCAAAAAAGTACGGACGCTGTGTAAAACAGAATGCTCTGATTTGCAAATCATGTAAACCATATTTTTAATTTAGAATAGTGCAACGACAGCATATCACTTGTTGAAACAGAAATATTATTGTTTTTAATGTTCATTTTGAAGTTGTCGCCACCATGTCTCAGAAAAAGTTGGGTCGGGAGCAGCAAAATACAGGAAAAGTTGTGTAATGCCAAAGAAAATAAAAAAGGACCATTTCAGAATGGGTAAACTGGCACAGTGATAGGGTTTAAAAAGAACATCCCAGAGAGGAAGAGTCTTTCAGAAGTAAAAAGGTTGAGGTGTCGGTGAACACCTGGGCGGGCAAATTATGCAAAACATTTTCCATTAAATGGACCAATTTGTATGTTTCAACATTTGATATGTTGGCAATGCCATTTTTGCTACTAAATATGGGTTTATGAGATTTGCAGATCATCACATTTTTTTTTTTATTTTTTACATTTTACAGTGTCTCAACTTCTGGACCAAGGGTTGTAGAAGAGTATTTGTGTTGTGTTTTTGTTTACTTTTCTGGTTAATTCATCATTTGCTGCATTTGTAAACATTTGTCTTTGTCATAGAAAAATGTTTAATAAATAGTTTTATGATTCATTTCCTTTTCTAACTTGCTCCTCTATTAGATGTAAAGTCTTTTTCAGAAAATATGTAAGTAGCCAAAATTGAGAGCCAGTGTCCTCACACCAAGATCGATAAGTATAACAGCAAAAATGTATTGTCCTAATATGAATGACAACGTTGACACATAAACTATAACGATAATGACATGATATCATTGGGGATCACTTTCAGAGCGATTTTGAGAACGACAAAAGGCTGACATCCAGCAGAATCCATCAAATTTCAGCCATCACATTCACCAACACGAGTGGCTTTCCTTATCATTTGGAAGCTTTTATAGTCCTTTATGCAGGAAATCACAGGAAATCTTGTGTCTTAGTATAAAGTAAAAAAAAAAGACATTCTCTAATGAAGTTTTACTTCTTTGCCTTTTGTCTGAGATGGTTCTTAATGGCCACTTGTAGGCCCATTCTGCCACTGATGGTCACTGTTCATAATACAATTAGTTCCTGGCTCCAGTGAAAAAGTCACCCGGAGAGAACCATTCACACGGCCACCTCCTTTCAGTTTGGTCTACCTGAGACATCCCAGTACAATCATCCTTTTCTTTCACTAAAACCCTTTGGGCCTTGAGCAGAATTGGCGGAAAATAAAACCAAAGCTTCAAAAATTCAGTCCATTGATATGTTTAAAAAGAGTTGTTGACAAAGTCTTGCTGTGTCACCGGGGGAGGACACTGAAAAACCAATGGTTCTTGGGTCATTGAAGATCTCATGATCATTGCCACCCTGTAAGGGAGAAAATAAGAATGATACAGGACATTTACAAAGCACGCACACACGCACGCACGCACACACACACACACACACACACACACACACACACACACACACACACACACACACACACACACACTTACAGGATGAGTTTCATTCCCAAAGAAGTAAACAGCATCCAGTCTCTCCTTTTCTACCAGATCTAGCGAGAGCCTCTTGTCCCATCCCTCAGGGAAAATGTCAAAGCTGATCAGACCCCCTGTCAGGAAAAAAAAATAAAGATCACCATCAGTGGTAAGAGTTGCAACCTTTTTTACCATATGTAAGCCATTATGTTGCCTACAGTGAATCTGATATTGAATATCTGGTATTTTACAAACAAAGTTATTTTTTAAATGAGTAGCATGCCCAACAGTCCATGAACACATTCGGTAGGCTTATTTCTGAAGAGTGTCAAAGGGTTCTTCAATATATGGCTCTCTGATGCCACATTTTAATTGTTTATTTCACTTTGACTTACCTCTGGAGAAGCACAGGCCTTTCCCTTGGAACTCCGTCTGAAGAGCAGCCACAAACTTCTCAAGAATTTTCTCTCTCTAAAATGAGAATAATTTTTTCCCCCAATATTATGCTCCATCTGCATTAAATCTATAGAAGATCACCAACCACATTTCAAGAGGTAACAAACAAGGTAAATCACTTTTCTTTATTCTCACACCCCACATGTTGTTAACAATTGCTACCTTGTCCACTTGTGAAAACTCAATTCTTTCTTCGTGAGAGCAACTCCGACCAATGGGAGAGACATTCAGCATTCCGTTACGGAATTCCACAAAGGTTCCCCTAATTGGAAAGGCACATTGAGTAAAATGTGAAGTTCACAATGGGTGTTTAGGGATTATTTCATATAGCCTACAATTTATGGACTGTGACAGTCCCACCTTTTCTTTGGTAGTTTGAGGCCTGCCATGTATTGGAGGCAAAAGTTTACAAGCTCCTGCAGTAGTTCCTCTCCCAAATGATTCTGAATGGCCTGAAACAAATCATCGAAGACATATCACACTGGTTAGCAACAGAGTTCTTTTCTTTCTCTATAATAGGGCAGTGGGTTTTTCTTTCTTACCTCTTTTGAGACAAGCTTTCCATCTTTGTACTGAACAGTTCCATTCTCCGCAAAGACATAGTCATACTTTTCCAGAACTGTATTGAGACGTATTTTTTGTATCAGGTGTTGTTGTAAGAAATATTATACATATTAATGATATATTGCTCAGAAGCAGGTAGGCCTACCTTCATCCCCCTCCCCAAGCTGTTCTGCAATCTTGGCATAATCAGACCCACCGACTACACCTATCTTCACTGTCTTTCGCAGGGTTTGCAGGAATGTGTCCAAAACAGGATCTATCTTCTGTTGACATGAACACACACGGGCAGACAAGCGGACGCACACACACTTGTAATGGCTGCGAACCTCTCCAAAACGAGTTTGAAAAGACACATAGGAACCCAATTGGCCTACTTACCTCTCTGGCTGGCGTAAGTGTGCCATCCACGTCGAATAAACACAACACACGTCTCATGGAGAGACTACTGTTATCCATAATATTCTGGCTACACAAAGGCATCAGCGAGATAGCTATGTCATGACATAAAATGCATGATTCCGATTTTGGTTAAATTGAAATTAACCACATTTATGCAGGCTGTGACACCACTGTACAACAATATGGTTAATCTAAAATTAACCAGCCTGTCCTCGTGAACGTCGTTACACAAACTTTTAGGAATGAGACTGATGGATAGGATAGATTACCTGAAGGCATCCCTATCCGGGTGCATTACACTTCGTACATAAACATGTAGGTGGCGCTAAGCGTAGACCTGGGGCATTGTGATTGGTTCCGCCCATTTCTGTAGTCTATCATACAGAACAAATTTGACTGCAATATCCGGTCCACTGGCTAGCCAACTACATCTGTTCTTTTATGCCTTTATCACTGATCATTTCCGTTGGACAAGGAACAACTTTCACGAGAAAGTGTTTTACAGGTAGCTATTGCTCCATTCTCCAATAGATGGCAGACAAGTACTAGGCTATGAACCAACATGAGGTTACATGTGTTTGTTAAGCAGCGTCTAAATTAGCTTTTTTATATTTGCATAGGCTATCTTTAAGTGTGTGTGTGTGTGTGTGTGTGTGTGTGTGTGTGTGTGTGTGTGTGTGTGTGTGTGTGTGTGTGTGTGTGTGTGTGTGTGTGTGTGTGTGTGTGTGTGTGTGTGTGTGTGTGTGTGTGTGTGTGTGTGTGTGTGTGTGTGAGTGAGTGAGTGAGTGAGTGAGTGAGTGAGTGAGTGAGTGAGTGAGTGAGTGTGTGTGTGTGTGTGTGTGTGTGTGTGTGTGTGTTTGTGTCTGTGTGTCTGTGTGTCTCTGTGTGTGTGTGAGTGAGAGAGAGAGAGAGAGAGAGAGAGAGAGAGAATTACCTCTCTGAATTACCCTGTTCCTGATAAATTGTGGTAACCCTGAAGTGTCACATTGATATATGAAGCTATTTGATAGCAGAGCAAGAGGGTGTGTGGGAAAAGCAGAACAGATAGTGTGACCTACTATCATTAGGAATATCATTAAGCAATGTAAAGAAGCCTATTGAAGAAATATATGCTGGATCAAAACAAAACAAAACAAAACAAAACAAAAAACAGTCGATTTCTGAGGTGACTTTTTGGACTTCAGTCTTTGCCATCAAATATGAGATGTTTCATGAGAAAACCATTCTTTCAGGAAGTTAAGCGAGACTCAAGGTTATGTTTCTTTCTTTCTTTCTTTTAGGCCTAAATCTGAAACAGCTTTGAATCTACATAATATAATTTACAAGACAGTTAATTTTTTCAGCTGATTAATGTTGCTTTTGAGCTCAAATCAAAACACTAAACATTTTTTATTGCACCAGTACACAATCTGGTTGCTTTTATAGCAGTTGAATTTATCAGCATGACACAGGTCATTCGTTTTATGGTTGCTGCAACCTTTGTTCTTTTCATGAATTTTGTTCCCTCTCCCTGTCAATTGACTGATTCTAGATTTTTCTTCACCGGGTTCTCCTTCCATCTTTTCCCCCTGCACCTTGTTTTTCCCTGTACTGTACTGCTGGAGATTTAATTGTTTATAAAATATCACAACTTTAGGATTACCGCTGTACCTGTATCACTGTTTCACAAGCTTTGCACTATATGTCAGACCACTGTTGTAGTCTAAATGTGTTCATTTGGTCGAAGTGTATTTTGTACATCTTGTAAGCTGTATTATAGATCTTCTCATTTGCTTCAAAAGAAGTGCAATTCTGTTACAAACCCATGCTTTCAGACATTCACTAATACAAAAGTGCATTCTTCTTCACATAGGCCCACAACACAACACAAAATATTGGCAGGTGTTGGTGTAAGGTGAGGTGTAAGGCCTGATTACCGCAGGCAGTTACATCTATCCTAAAGATATTTTATTGGCAATTCCTAATATTCATTTTAGCCAACAGATAATATTTGGTGATGCACTATATGTTTAGGCAGGTGATGTATTGGTCTACAGAAAGCAGATGTATTGGTCTACGGAAAGCAGACATGAGGCATTTGCCTGTTGTTCATTAACGCAAGCTGGCAAACTGGCAACCGGAAAGGGCAGGTGAGCAACTAACCAGAGGTTAAACACAGGTGTGTAAGCAGAACCTCCAAAGTTTCGACAAAAACCGCCACTTCGCCTACGTGAGCCCTTGACATGGCAGACTTGGACTTTGGATTACACATTTGAGATCTGTTTCAAGACGATGGAATTAAATTATAACTTTACACCACAAATGATCTTGGTGTGTGAGGTAACATTATAACGGATGGCAGAATACGCGGCCTACTCAAAATTAAGATGAACGGTTTGACGACTGTGGAATAACCTACGTGAAAAGCAACGCCTGTTGTGAAGCTACGGAGATTTCTCTCATAATACTCATATGTGCCTACAGGGAAGCGTACATATTATTTTATGGTTGAAAATGGCGAAGCATAAATCTGAACCATTCACTTGCAAACCAACCAAGAGAGGACGACTGGTACATCCGCGGTGGGTTTATATTTCCATATTTACGTTCATTTTGAAAGGCTGTGAGTGCGTTCCGGCGTCTTGTCTCAAAGGAGGACCATCCATTAATGTCGTGTTACTGAAGGACGGGGATGTACCGTGGAGAATGAGTTTTGTGGAAAGAACTGTCAGAGAAGCCATTGAGACAGTCAACCAGAATAATGGTAAATGTCCATGCATAACGTTGATATGAAAAAAGTAAGGTTTATAGCCTGTTCTAATGAAAAGGGCATTAGGACAAACTATAAGGCCCACAGAGAGTACATTATGAACTTGGCACGAATATTGTTAATCTTATTTTGATGGAACTAAAGGAAGGGAGGCAAATCTATCTGTGATAGCTATGAATTAATTTAACAATGTAATTGCCAATTTAACCAATGCTTGTCATTGAATTAGGGGGATAGGCCTACAGATTAGGCTACTTAGGCCTATGTGTATGGCAAATTATGTATTTAATCTAGATCCTTAATAATGCTGTTCCGCTTTTATGTGAAAGAATAATGCCTCTCAACTGTATCTCTGTCTGAAGGTCTCAGTCGTAATCTTACTGCCAACTACAGTGGGTTCGAGACTGAATTTTACAGACGGAAAGGCTGTTCAAGCAGTAGCTGTGAAGGAGTCCAAATCCTGAAGTCCTTGACTGTATGTGTCTCCCACATTAACACATACACTGTTTAAACTTTATTCAACCAGGTTTGGCAAGTGATTTATCACGTTAGCCTTTGGGCATTCTATCAGCCATGCCTTGGGTGACACTTCAGAGTAAAATGTTTTTGATATACAACAGCAAACCTTTGCTTAAGAAAAACATCAGTCACATCAAATTTAAGTACATTTTGCATACATTTGTATTATTGTAACTTTTGGGCAACAACATGGTTTGACTCTAGCCTATATCTGTTTGAGAAACTCATGAGATGAGTTCAGAACACAGGGTGTTTTTTTCATTGTAGGTTACATTACATTATGATTGGTCTGTCCAGTAAATGAATGGTCACCGTAAAAGTATTGAAATTAGAAACTCTCTAACTTGATAACTTACCTTGGAAACAGTGAATTTATTTACTCATTTACTAGAAATTAATAATACAAAACACATTTCAACTGTTTACTTTGATTGCACTGAAATGCATCCAAGCTGTGGACTTCTGACATGTTTTGTGTTCTGTGCTTTGATTCATGTGTTTTAGGAAAAAGGACAAGTCGGTTGTGTCTTGTTGGGACCCACTTGCACTCATGCAACCTTTAATATGGTGGAGTGAGTTTAACTATTGCACTTACCGTAGATTTACCTCTAACCTCTTTCAATGCATTCAGATTCTGAATTATGTTAAGCTAATGCAACTTAACTTCTGTCTATGGAATCCACCTGAAATTACTCAGTACCATTCACAGTTATGTCACTGTAGACATCCTACAGTTGTGTAACATGTGTAGTCACTAATCAACTATAGTAATAGCATGGTAGTACAATAGGCAGATGGTTAACAATCTAAACAGAGAAGATTTATCTTTTTATAGTATAGGAAGTGCATTGTTGTGAATCATGGTGAACTCTGTGTCTCAGCTGGGATGTAGGTCTGCAGCTCAGTGTTCCAATCATCTCTGCTGGAAGCTTTGGCTTGTCCTGCGACTTCAAGGCCAACCTCACGCGCATACTGCCCCCAGCCCGCAAGGTCTCCAACTTCTTCTTAAAATTCTGGACCTTCAACAACAAGATTAAACCGTCGTGGAACACAACCTACATCTACAAGAAGAACGAGAACACAGAGGACTGTTTTTGGTGGGTGCCCATTTCTTTCCCATAGGTGGCCTCTATAAGGAATGAGTGTTCAAGCACTCAAGGACACCATACATACATACATACATACATACAATACATACATAAAACATTTAAAAAAACAAACAAAAAACATGAGCAAAAATATATATAAAAAGCAACAGAAAAGGGTAGAGCAATAACATCAGGTAGAATAAGCTGTTTTAAACAGTTGTGTTTTGAGTTGTGAGATGTGAAGAAGATGTGTTTTGAGTTGTGAGATGTGAAGAAGATGTGTTTTGAGTTGTGAGATATGAAGAAGATGTGTTTTGAGTTGTGAAGAAGATGTGTTTTGAGTTGTTTCTCAGACTTGGAATGGACAGTTACAGGGTTGTACTGAGAAAATACTTTTATCTAAATGCACAGTGATATCCTGATTTGGACACTGGCCTGGGTCTATGACAGCTTACTTAATCTTATTTTAGATATCTAATTTCATCATTTCTACAGTGTTTGCTTGAGCTCAGAGCAGATAGATTCACGTTTTTTTTAATCTTCAATTGGTGAATACTATGATGTGAGTAAGTTGATTAGTGAGCATAAAGAAAACAGCTCGACATACCTCTTCTGGTTTATCTGTGGTCAGTTTGTTCAGTTTGCTATGCAGTTACTGTACTCAATGATATGTTTCTGGGACAACATTTGGAATGGGACAACTTTTTTGGATGAGTTTAATCGGAAAAACTCTCTTTCTGTCCTCAGGTACATCAATGCCCTGGAGGCCGGGTCAAAGGACTTCACCGCGAGCTTATCGAAACGCGTCCTGCTTCGATCAGAGGATGAACTGAGGAAGCATTATAACGACAAAGAGAGGGACAGTAATCGTAAGGACATTTTTCTTCTCCACTATGTATAACTTTATATTGCCTGTGAACAGACGCTTCGGGTTATCTCCCTTCTTCAGTGTCACTCTCGTTTGATTTAATTTATTCGTTTTGGGCACAAGCACCCAGTCATTAGCCTAATATTTTGTGAGTTGAGCGCATTCTATGAACTCTTCTCCACTATGACCACAATTAAAATCAGTGGTGAAAACATATAAGTGTATAATAAGATATGATATGATATAACATAACTGTTCATTTAAACACTTTGTATGAGTAATGTACTTAAATAACTGGTTTAAATACTTGCTAAACTGCTGATTTCCAGCTCCCAGATTGTGTACACCTCTAGCAATGCCATTTGGCATATTGCGGATCTGGTTAAGAATCACCTCTTTTTGCCTTTTGTCTCTATATCCAGTCTTTATCCTATGTGGAACCCCTGCAGATGTCATCAAATTGAAGAATGATACTGATGATAGCGATGACAAGGAAACTGTCATCTTCCTCATCGACCTTTACACGTCAGTGTCAAATCATTTAATAATGCTTGTTCTCATACACCTGTGTAAAAAAAAAAAAAAAACGCTGGCTGTTATATTGCCTAAATGTCAGCTGGAAATGTCAATATAATTAAACATGGTACACACCAGGTACACAGGAAGTAATCTCCCTGTAAGGAAACCTGCAAGGTTTTGGTTACACATAAGACACAGCATATAAAGATAATTAATATCTCTTATTATCTCTCGACACAATAATATCTTGGCTTCACTGAAAATGAGGACTAAGGAACCTCTGAGAATAAAGGTTGAATGAATGAAAGAGTGAATGGAGTGAATTCTATGGGATTATGTAGTATTTCTATAGTATTTGTCAATGTCATGTTATATGTTTACTCTAAACATTAAAACCGACACGCAATGAGTAATAACAGTGTATCTCAACAGTGACGGGTATTACAGAAATAAATCCTCGTGTAGCGCCATGCAAAATGTGTTGGTACTGACCATGCCCGACACAAGAAACTACACGATTGGAATCAATGCTAAGAACGAAACGGTGAGAAGCTATAACCTATTTCTAATATGCATGCTTTTGCATGCAGTTATGTTTTATGTGTATATTAATTTACCAGGATGCTTCTGTTATTCCATTGCTGTTAATTCCGTCTACTTGCCTTGTTTTGATGTTTTATTATTATGTTATACACATCATACATTGTATCTCATTGCTCACAGATGTTTTATAAACATGGCAGTCTATATTTCACATTCCAGTTTAATTAAGTATCCACTCAGTATAGGCCTAGCGGGTTGCTATGTCCCCTGTAGTGTGTCATTTTTTTTCATTCTGAAATGGTGCCTTTTACCCCACAGGAAAATGATTACACAGCAGCCTACCACGACGCTGTGCTTTTGGTGGGAGATGCAATGCAGCAGATGTTGCACAAAAATGTCAGTGACCAGAATAGCACAGAAGAGGTCAATGTTGAATACTTCAGAAACGCGACTTTCCGAGGTAAGGAATTTCAATTTGTTTATTGATGTTCCGTAAGCGTGTTGTTTGGTAAGTAAGGGTCTTTATGATTGAATATATTACACACAATTAACAAGATATAGCCATTATACATTGGGAAAGTTAGATGGATTTGAAGACATGCAACAGAGGCCATAAACTTTAAATGACGATCATTTTTATTTATTTTTTGGGGGGGGTGGGACTGACAAAGGTTCAACACTTAATTTACAGTAGCAATGACTCACCCTTCCTACACAGGAAAACCATGGTAAAGAGGTCATAAACATGTGTCATGGCTGATTTTGGTAGCATGTTTTCAGTTTAATAAGTTGAGTTAATAATTAATGGGTAATTTCATCTTTTCATCATTTCATCTCATCAACTGGAAACTTAATCATGCTTCGGCTAATGGTCACAAAGTCTGACCTTATGATTGTGGTGTAATAGAAATTAAGTCGGTTGAACTGACTTAGATGTTAAACTCTGTGAACCATACCCTCTGGATATGTTATTTTGCCCTTGAGAAGCTTATCATGGTTGTTTTTATTCCAAATGTCTGTGTTAAAGGTGCTGTGTTGAGGGTTTTTTTGCTGGTTTAAAAGTACTGTAAGGCAGTGGTTCCCAACCTGGGGTCCGGGGACCCCACTAGGGACCACCAGAGATGGCAGGGGGTCGACATAGGCCTAATGTTGCCTGGGCTGAGGTTATGAAGTTAACAAAATTATATTTGCACACATTAAATGTAAAGATCCCAATAACACACCTCAAAACTCGGTATAATCCAAATGAAAACATATTTTTGTTTCACATTTTAATTCATGTAGCAATTTATTACCTCTGGCCTCTATAATTGCATAAACCTTCAGGTCGGGCTAGGCTAGGCATTGGTAATTCATCCCGGGACCCCCGTTGTTGAATAAAACAATATTTTGTGTGTGCATGTGGGTAGGGGGCTTTGGCTTGTCTTAGACACAGGCAAGGGGGCCTTTGAGGAAAAAAGGTTGGGAAACACTACTGTAAGGAATTCTAAGCGGATCCTAACCCATTAAACTTTTTGTCACATTCAGCGAATAGTTCCTTGCCATCCACTAGCTGTAGGCTATATACTGTAAAAAAACGGACTTTGTACCCAGCCCTCCCCCTGTGAACGGGAAAACACCATGTAGAGTTTTTCAGGGAGTGCTTAGGAGGTGTGTTATTTGGTGTCTGTGTCAAACATCAACAAACCTGACGTCATCCAGAATTGCTCATAACCCCTGTGAAACATCCACACAATGACCTAGACGTAACGAAATGTGAAGGAACAACCGTTTTGGCATAATGTCAAAAACTCCTATGCTATGTGATAACCACTGAAGTTAGCATGCAAATCAGGTAGTGCTGTCTGTCTTTTAATACCATGTGGTACCACTGGTGGTTGCTGTATTAAATACAATTCAAAGTCAGTGGAAGTGTGAATGGTGACTGCATTCAAGACTCAACTCAAAGACTACAAATTCCACATGGCTACTTTGAAAAATGACTTCAGTGCCATTGTGATGAAGCGAACCAGTTGTTGTGAATATACATCCACAGTTATCTCTCAGAAGACCACCGGGAGGTGCTGATGTACGTGGACAAAGATGGTTTCTTGTGTGTCTCTGAAAAATGTCAAAGTACATGAGGGCTTTTATACACTGTACAGAATGTCATCAGTCTGTCTGGTCATAGGATTCAGTCGGTGATGCATAATGTGAGCCAAGTAGTACACAAGTTTGGTGAGAGGTGACTGCATCGCATTTATCAGAGAGACTAACTTTGGTCAAAGCGTTACCCATGGACACATTGGGGTCATTGACAGACATCTGTATGTCTTATGTGTCTCTCTGATGTTATTGGGAGCATAAAGGCTGTTTTTTGGAGAGGGCCATAAAACCTTAAGGTTCAAAGGGCCTTGCTAAAAGATATTATTAGCCTAATCTTGCTGAGAGATAACTAACAGATGCTTTTCGATGTGCCGACAAAGTCAGCACAGTAACTTGAGGGTTAACTCACTCTTATCAAGCTGATTTAAGTAACTTTGAACAAATTATTATCATTACTAGTCATTTTATGGTCACTGCTCTTAATTTTATGATGTTTGTTTTTATGACGAGTGCTTCACAAAGAAGAGAAGAGTAAGAATCTCCTCAAGCTAAAACTGTAAACTGTAAGATGCTGTTTCTTTAAGGAGAACCACGTTGCATTGAAAGTGATGATGTTTTCCTCTATTCAAAGGTAAAGCTGGAATGTACCATCTGGATGAGTATGGCGACCGTGATGTGGACTTTTCCGTGATTTACACCACTCTGGGCAATCAGGTTGAGGATGCAATTTTATTTAATATTTTGTGTACTCAACTGCATGTGTAGAAACAGATACTCAACAATAATCCATCTGGCATCTGCAAAAGCTTTGCATTCATCATACAATTGACTTATTTTTCACCAGTATAAAGTCCTCTTTGAATTCAACACCACTACCAACACATCAACACAAATGGACCCATCACCATCTTTCATCTGGCCTGGCAAACTTCCTGCAGACAGCCCTCCAGATGCTAGCTCAGGTACTCCACAGCTACTGGCTGTCAATCACAATCTCTACTGTGGACACTTGAGAATTTCAAATGCACCACAAAAGTTTCTTTGTTTTGCAATGCAGCTGTGTTTCATCAGGTCCCTTACCACAGGTGTATGACATCAAGCACTTAGATTGTGAATGCAGATTGCATGGTGCTTGATTAATACACCTGTGGAGAGGGACCTGATGAAACCCGTGTTTGATTTTTTTTTGGATGAATCACAGTTGGGTGTTGTCCTGATAAATCTGAGAGTGAATCAGACTGCAAGATTTCAATAGTGATAAGAGTTTTACTATTTTAGTGTTCCACCTGACACATGGTGCTCCTAGACATAATAGAAGACTGCAGAGTAGTCTCTCTTCTTCCTTATAGGCCTATCAAGCCTGTCCTTAGCAGGGTACTAAAATGAGTAAAGGATGCCTTTGACAAAGACGTCAAAATACAATAACCACCATAACCATAACCATAATAATTTGCTGTATTACATAATCCAGTGCAATGATTGAGTCTGGGATTGGTGTCCTTGTTGTAGCATTGTAAAGATCAGCACAATTTATGACTTCTAACGTGACACAACAATGAAAGGCACCTGTTCCACATGACATAGAACGTGATAACAAATCGTAAGGTGGGATGTGAGTTGCCATCTTGCTTTTTTTTAAATGATCTGTCTTTTTTGTGCGTCAAACTGTGAGCTTATCATAGCATCTCGTTGTCTTTGCCCCATCATTCCTTAACATCATCGCTAATGATATCTTTGACAGTGTAATGTCCGGCTAGAGTGGACGAGGCAAGCTTGCTGACCTACAGGTTGAAATAAGACGGGTTTTTGTTGGGTGTCCACAGGTCTGAGGGATCATGACATCATTGTCATCGCCCTGGGCACCACAGTGGTGGGTGTCATGGCATCCGTGGCCTTCATCTTCTACTGGTGAGCTGAGCCCCCACACTCACTGTACTCACTCGCCGAAACATGAAACAGAACATCTTCACTCTTAAAGTCAGCAGAGAATAAATCTACCCAATCTTGGTTTTCGATTGTGTCCGTCACGTGTCCACGTGGCCTGTTGAGTTAGGGATCTGTGATTGGCCACTGAATCTCAGATAAGGGATGACTAGAATTTATCTGCCCTTGATCGGATCTTATGATTAATATTAATATTAACATCTTCCTGTTAAGGGTGAACCGCTCCTTGAGTATGAACCCAAGGCCAAACAGACAGAGTGCAATGATGTATGAGCTTTTATGGTATGTGAACAAATAAAAGAAGCAGACTGTGTGTGTGTGTGTGTGCGTGCGTGCGTGCATGTGTGTGTCTTACAGGCAGAACAGGGCATATCGTCGCATCCAGAAGAAGTGGTCCCACATTCCCCATGACATGGTCACTCCAGTGGAGAGCAATATTCGGAACATCCTGATGGTGAGAATATGATTGTATTAATGGATCATATTGCATAGATTTTCATAGAGTTCAGATCCTGAATAACCGTGACCTCTGGTGGTTCATCTGGAGGAAACCACAGGTGATAGCGAGAGATAACATCTCTCCTCGATCCTCGATGCTCGATCCTCGAGGGGCGTTTCCTCTGATCTATAACTAAAACTGGATAGACTATCCCATTGTTGCCGCCCCATCATTCTTGATGTAGATCAGTGAGGATGGAGGCCCGAGGAGGAAGGGAGGATGTATAAACGCTTAATGAGAGGCACCCATGGTCATCAAAGCTCTACTACCAACATTTACCTTTGGTTTGGCTTTCAGATTGAAGACAACTCTCGCAAAGAGAAGAGCTTTCGGATCCGCCGTGCACGCTACGACAAGAAGGTTTCTTTTACTTCCCTCCTTCCAGTTACTAGTGTCCTCTGTACTGTGTTGACGCAAGTGGCCCTCGACCAGCAATGCAGCAAACATTTACTTTTGTTTTTATTATTATCACCTTTGTGTATTTTGGTTATTGACATGATAGTCTCTCAACCTGATGCCTTTTTTTTCTTTTTTTAAAACGTTTAGGTGGTGATCCTGAAGCAGCTGGTCCACTCAGAGGGCTACTTCACGGAGAGCCAGCGCATTGAGCTGAACGCTGTGAGTAGGCCAGCCGCCTCTTGCTCTCCAGCAGCACAGCCTCTCCCAGCCAATGAAAGGCTCAACAAGATGTTGTGACACTGCAGACAGACCATATTAGCACCTGGAATCTTCCTCTGTTTAAATGTGTGCAGAATTCATTTTAGCATTTATTTTCCCGAAATATTCAATTTCTTCTCTGAAAAAGACATTGGCCGGGTTTACCAGATCCGTTAAGAAGCTCTTAAGTGCTAAGAACGTCTTAGTAGCATTCTTAGAGCGCTCCTAAGAAGTTCTTAGCGCTTAAGAGCTTCTTAACGAATCTGGGAAACCCGGCCATTGTCTGGATGGCAGTATATGTTGCTCAAAACCTGTGTGCACCATTCAGAATTGATTGTGCCTTGCCAGATGTGCAAGATGTCCATGCTCTAGGCACTAATGCCCCTCCACACCACCATAGATGCTGGGTTTTCAAATGAGCACTATAATAAGTTGGATTGCTGGATAGTCCCTCTTCTCTTTAGCTTAGAGGACTCACGATTTCCAAAGAGAATGGAAAATGTTGGTTGATCTCATCACAAGAACTTTTTCCACTTTACCGCAGTCCATTTTAAACCAGCTCAGGCCCAGATAAGACGGTGGTATTTTTGTATTTCATCTAAATACATTTTAGTGCAATGCAGTTGTAATGCAGTATCATCTGAGGTCCAAAAGATCACGGCCATAAAATATTGTTTTTCAGCTCTGTCCCTTGTTTGCAATAGTTATAATAGTATAGTTTCTCTGAGCTATAGATGATGAACTCCCAACGTCCCAACCTTGTTTGAAACGTGTTGCTGGTATCAAATTCAAATTCCATGAAATAGTCATGTATGTCATTTTCAACATTTGATATGTTGTTTGGAGCTAAATACAAGTTTACAAGTTAAGCAGATGATCACATTCTGTTTTTGTTTACATTTTGCACAACGTCCCAACTTTGGGTTTGTACATTCTAGTGTGGTTATGATCGCTTTTGTCTTGTTTCATAATACTAGGCCTACCACATAACATGTCTGCGTCTTTGACTCACTCTGCTGCTAAGAATGTCAACATGGCACCATGTTGTTCCCAAATATTTTGTGTGTATTGCTATGAATGAGAAAGCTGATAGTAAATGTCTTAAATACGCTTGTTGTCTTCAGCTTTTACATATAGATTACTACAACCTGACCAAGTTCTATGGCACCGTGAAATTTGACCAGGACGTGTTTGGTGTGTTTGAGTACGGAGAGAGGGGATCATTAAGGGTGAGCTACTGCTTTGCTTGGACAGCTGCAGTATTTGTGTCCAAAATGAATAGTCAAAGCTTTTGCCTGTTGTCCTTTGCTGTTTTATTGATATATTCAGTCTAACATTTTGTTGACCTCCATTTCAGTATGTGCTCAATGACAAGATCTCCTATCCAGAGGATACCTTCATGGATCGGGAATTTAAGATTTCTGTCATGTATGATATTGCCAAGGTAAGATTGAGGTCTGTTTTAGTTTTGGCATATTTATGTGTGTTTTGTGTTTTTGTGTTGTTTTTTTACATATGTGCTGGTTGTAGAAACCTCACATGTAAGTAAGTAAATTAAAAGTGTGAATGTTTTATTTCTGTTTATGGTATAAAACAGTTGCCAATGGTTAATCTCTCTGTCATCACTCTAGGGCATGTCTTACCTCCATTCCAGTAATATTGAGGTTCATGGACGTCTGAAGTCCACAAATTGTGTGGTGGATAACCGGATGGTGGTCAAGATCACAGACTTTGGTTTCAGAACCATCCTCAGTCCTGGACGAGGTAAAGGTTCTCTTACTAGAGATAACCTACGTCGTTAGCTGGAAGCATCCCAAAGTCTGAGATCCCAGAAAGTTCAGGATTCCCCTCCTGAGATGATGAACTTTCACGCACGTTCTTGATATATTATATTGCTTGATATCTTCTCACTTATCACGCATGTTCTTGATATCTTATCAGCTGCTAGATCTTTTTACCATTCATAGCATCGCAGGCCATTTTAAAGTTATATCGTTTACATCACTAATGAGTTTATTGCTGTAATCTTCTCATTACGAAACTCATCATCAATCTCCTGAACAATAAGAAGCATTCGAAGACAGTAGTTTTGTCACTCTCTTATCATTATTATCATCTCTCTCTTTCTCTCTCTCTCTTTCTTTCTCTCTTTCTCTCTCTCTTCTCTGGTACACTCTTTCCCTGTCAGACCTCTGGACGGCGCCAGAACACTTGCGTGTGCAGGGAGTGTCCCAGAAAGGAGACGTCTACAGCTTCGCCATCATAGCCCAGGAGATCATGCTGAGGAGGAGCACCTTCTACACGCAGGCCTGCTCAGACAGGGCTGGTGAGGAGGCTGGGTTTTTTTTCAGATACCCACAGCTCATGTGTTCAATTCCTCGTACTATAGACCCTTTCAATCTGCTCATGTGCTCAATTCCTAGTACTAGACCCTTTCAATATGCTCATGTGTTCAGTTCCTAGTACTATAGACCCTTTCAATCTGCTCATGTGTTCAGTTCCTAGTACTAGACCCTTTCAATCTGCTCATGCATTCAGTTCCTAGTACTAGACCCTTTCAATATGCTCATGTGTTCAGTTCCTAGTACTATAGACCCTTTCAATCTGCTCATGCGTTCAGTTCCTAGTACTAGACCCTTTCAATATGCTCATGTGTTCAGTTCCTAATACTATAGACCCTTTCAATCTGCTCGTGTTCAGTTCCTAGTACTATAGACCCTTTCAATCTGCTCATGTGTTCAGTTCCTAGTACTATAGACCCTTTCAATCTGCTCGTGTTCAGTTCCTAGTACTATAGACCCTTTCAATCTGCTCATGTGTTCAATTCCTAGTACTATAGACCCTTTCAATTTGCTTCAATCTTTCAATCTCCTAGAGGGTTTCTGGTTGAAATGTTCAAATCTGATGAAGATACTTTAAAAACGAAAATGAATCTGATTTTAGCGTCACAAAATGTTGACTGAAAGACTTTCTTTTATTATTCGTTTTTTTGTCCACAAGTTACCATTAGCTCAAAGTTTTCTGTGCCACATGAATGCATTTCACTGGTGTTATCAAGCAGGCACCCTCCTTCATCTTTGTTGTTGAATTAGACAGAGGATGCCTTCACCTCCGATACACTAATCAAAAGCTTATCAAAAGCTAATCATGATAATAAATCCTTTCCTCGTGACATTTTTACAAGGGTTTCTGAAGCTCTAGTTCTGAACCGTGTTCATTATGAAATGCTTTTTTATCTGGTGTAGATGTGTCTAATAGAATTGACTCACAGCATCACTAGATGAGCAGTGGTTACTCTCTATAATGGAATGGCTAGTTATATGTCACTTGATGAGACAAATGATCAGAAAAAGATACATCTTCAATGGTGAAGTTTGTGTCAGGCGCCACAGGAAATCTCAGAACACTAGAAAACCATGATTTTGACTGGACTGCACCTGTTTTGTTCAGTAACATTGTATTGGGGTCTTGTAAATGATCACATATTTGATCAGTCAGTATCAGTGTTTCATTTGCAGTGAGGTTAATAAGAATTGAAACAAAGAATAAGGCTGTAAGCACAGCTTTGGTGATGCGTGATCTACTCCTGCTTTCTTACACAGAAAAGTTGGCCAGAGTGCAGTACCCTAGTGTGTACTCTTACTTCAGACCAGACCTGCACTTTGACACTGCTGGAGAAAGAGAACTAGAGGTTTGTGATCCGCACGAAAAGATGGATGTGTTTTCAGTGGCCATTCAGATGCATTTCTGTTAAGGTGTGTGTACACACACACACCGGTAGTTGTTCCTTGTAATATGAATTTATGTGTTCTCTTGTTTGCGTTTTGTTTTTTCCCCTCTCGCATTCATGAACTCAGGTGTGCAAGTTGATCAGAAGCTGCTGGGACGAGGACCCGGAAAAGAGACCCGACTTCAAGAAGATTGAAATGACACTGGGCAAGATCGTCAGGTATCACCTGCACCAAACCACTCGGCTCTCCTGAATAACGGCACGCATCTGTGCCACTGTGACCTACATTGGGCTCTGTGTGCCAAATCATTTTGGCCCCCATTTGTCTCCGCTGATTGAGTGTGAGGTGCCTCTCTTGGGCTCTCAACCTCTATTTCCTGCTCATCAATCAGAGAGGTGGCTGCCCTCCAGAGCTGAGAGAGAGAGAGAGAAACAACATAAAACAACAACCATGATGCTAAGGGGCAATGTACTTACAAAACGAGTTTAAATTGGGCCTCATATATTTGGGTTATCATGCAAGGAGAGTTTTATTCATACATCATTTTATTTTATTCATACAATACTTAGAAAGAACACGTTACTGCTCTAACCAAGACTAATATTTATCATTCAAACATTTGTCTTGGCATTCACTCTGCATGATATTCACGTAGATGTCAAAAGCACTGTAGGAATGTCAGTGCTGCAATGAGTTTTATGAATCTTGTTGTGTGCGCTTTGTTCCAAGTAGCCTGCACAACCAGGCCAATGAGAGTTACATGGGTAACCTGATCCGCCGGCTGCAGATGTACTCGCGTAACCTGGAGTACCTGGTGGAGGAGAGGACGGCCCTCTACAAGGCCGAGAGGGACAGAGCAGATGACCTCAACTTCAGACTGCTGCCCGGGTCAGTTCACCTCCCAGGAATGCCCATCTCTAGACAGATGTAACAGTCAGATAAAGGACACATGCACACATATACACTCACAGTAGACTTGCTCGCATACATAACATACACACACACACACACACACACACACATGCACTTACACAGATACGCACACACAGACTCTCACACATGGACACACACACACACACACACACACACACAGAAGCAAAAGCACGCACTAACACACATGAACACAAACACACACACACATGCACACACACAGGCACTCACACAGGCACTCACACACAGTCACATGCAAACTCACAAGCATGCACACAAGCACACGCACACACACACACACATGAATGCAAACACGCACACAAGCACACACATGAACACAAGCATGCAGACTAACGCATACAGCCTGTTATCCCCATACACACACACACACACATGCAGACAAGCAGACACATGCACGCACGCACACACACACACACACACCATTACCCCCTCACCCCCACACACGCTAAGTGAAAACTCACACTCAGAGAAGCACACAGAATAGAATGTGCAGGACTGAGCAGTGGTCATATTTTGTATCTCTTTGCGGTACATCTAGTTAATATTAAAATAATAGACATAAAACATGATTGGCAGAGGTTGTAATGGTTAGGCCAAAGAGAGACCACACTATCATCGACTGTTTTGCATTGCAAGTTTGCTACGCTAAGTTATGTGTCTGTCCAGTCTGGGATACCATCAGCCAGGGCGATTTACATTCATGATTTAGCTTATCCAAATGGGACACGTGTTGTAAGAGCAATTCTCTCGGGAGATTTGCCTTGCCTGAGGCGAGCTTCACCAACGGAGGTTGGCCACCGCACTGCACCAGCAACCAACCGCTCGCCAGGCTTTAGGCTTTGGGAGTTTTCCCTAAATCATGATGGCCGACACTCACCTCATCCTCCCGCCCCATCTGTGACCTTTGACCCCACAGCCCAGTGGTGCGTTCCCTGAAGGAGACGGGCAGCGTGGAGTCGGAGCTCTTTGAGGAGGTCTCCATCTACTTCAGCGACATCGTGGGCTTCACCACCCTGTGCCACTACAGCACGCCCATGGAGGTGGTGGACATGCTCAACGATATCTACAAGAACTTCGACAGCATCCTGGACAACCACGACGTCTACAAGGTGAGAGTGTAACACTGAGTCAAGCCAAGTCAAGTCAGTCAGCCGTGGCCTACTGGTTAGGGCTTCGAGCTTGTGACCGGAGGGTTGCTGGTTCGATCCCCGACCAATCCACGGCTGAAGTGCACTTGAGCAAGGCACCTAACCCCTCACTGCTCTCCGAGCGCCGCTGGCTGGGCAGGCAGCTCACTGCTCTGGGTTAGTGTGTGATTCACCTCAATCTGTGTTCACTGTGTGCTGTGTTTGTTCACTGATTCAGTGAAATTGGGTTAAATGCAGAGAATGAATTTCCCTCCCGGGACCCCCCCCCCAAAAAAAGGATATATACTTATACAGTACGTTTGTATTATATGGCACATTTCATACACAGAGGCTGTTCAATGTACTTTACATAAAATAAATGCATAGAAGGGCAATAGTCAAAGAATAGTTTAAAAAGTAAAGATCATAAAAAAGAAGAGAATAAAAAGAAAACATAAAACACACAACGTGAAATCATTTCAAATATAAGTGCAAAATAAAAGACACTAAGAGACTGAGAGCTGGGGGTATGTAGGGGTATGTCCAAGTATGTGGTTTACTGATAAACCTGGGTAAGTTAACTCAGAGTAAGTCGTTTGTCACTAAACCACATACTTGGAATACCCCCCAGGTCTGTTGCTGTTTGTTGACCTCAATTGTGCTGTAACGTTTGTGTGACCCATTGTAGAAGTGTTCACTCTTACTTACAGTATGTGAGACCATACATTTGGCATTGGCTCATGTGATTTCATGTAATGCACAAAAGAGATAACATGCTCATTCAGTGCTCTGTCACTTCAACTGGAGTTTGTATTGATGATTCACTCCCTGCATGTATATGCCATGTCATTACCAGGTGGAGACGATTGGAGATGCCTACATGGTGGCTTCAGGGCTTCCTAATCGGAATGGAAACAGACACGCCACAGACATCTGCCGCATGGCGCTGGACATCCTGGCATTCATGGGCACGTTTGAACTGCGCCATCTGCCTGGCATTCCTCTCTGGATCCGAATTGGGGTGCACTCAGGTACCCAAACACTGGTCTGACCATCCCTCTCTCTCTCTCTCTCTCTCTCTCTCTCTCTCTCTCTCTCTCTCACACACACACACACGCAACACACACACACACACACACACACACACACACACACACACACACACACACACGCAACACACACACAACACACACACACTAGGGATGCAACGGTTTTCAATAATTTATTGAACCGTTCGGTTTGGCCTGTTCGGTTCAATAGACTCACCTAAACCGCAATATTTCGGTATACGCGACATTAAACTTTTTATTTAATACAAGGTTATTGCACGCGCGTAGCCTGGGAGCGATAGCGAGGAGTGCTTAGGACCCGGGGGGTGAGTTTTCTCTGACTGTTCAGCTTGCCTCTCGTCAACCTTGCAACAACCAATCAGAATTTTACTGAATTTCCCAAGACCCAATAAGAACGTTGAAATGCAAATGAAGGAGTCATGTGAGAAGAAACAAACTTTACCGGCGGCTGCACGATCATGGCGACATTCGAAGTAGCCTACGAACAAGTCAAAAAGACCGTCAGTAAACAAAGCACAGTGTGCAAGCACTGCTCCACAACGATCACCTAATAAAGGTAACACATCCAACATGTCGGCCCATTTGCGCCATCATCACCCGGCTGTAACCTTTAGTGGAGCAGCACGGAGAGCTAGTTTGCCACCGAAAACCCAACCATCCATTGCTGCAGCCTTTCGGCAACAATATTCCTATAATTCCCAAAAACACAAAGACATAACGAATGCGATTGGCGTGTTCATAGGAAAAGACATGATGCCCTGCCTATACGGTGGTTTTGGGTATGGGATTTCGCTACATGATAAATGTTCTCGATCATCGCTTCAATATCCCCTCCGGCACGCATTTCAGCAGTAAGATTCCTGAACTGTACGAAGTGTGTAAGAGAGAAGTTGAAAAAATGACTTTTAAAGTTTACATTTTATGCAACCTACTTAATATTACAAAAGGGCTGTATGTTCTGTAAGACAACAGGTAAGGGATAATCAACGACGCGCCGTGCGTTTATAGGAAAATAATGCACGTTCGAAGTGGTAATAAGGACCCGACGCCGCAGGCGGACACTTCGATAAGTACATTATTTTCCTAGAAACGCACAGGGCGCGGAGTTGATTATCCCGCTTATACCACTGCTACTATCATTTTCATTTATATTGCCGCTGTCTTAGATGCAACATTGCTGTTTTTACCGTTACATTCACATTGGCGAATTAATATTCAAGTGTAATAAGCCCAAAAGAAGGGAAATACATCATAGCCGTGTGGTATATAGAAAAATAATGCACGTTTCAAATAGCGCACCACAATAGGAAATTTGACCAAGCAGTGGTATAATAAATAAATAATTACACATTACTTTATGCTGCACTTCACTATGGATAATATTGCCTGTTTATGACAGAAGGCAATGATGGTGTTCTTTTCTTATAATCAGTGTTGGGGAGTAACGCATTACATGTAATTGAGTTACGTAATTTAATTACAAAATAAATGTAACAATAATATATTACAGTTACTGTAGAAAAAAATGTAATTCAATTACAGGTACTTTTGACATTTTTCAAAATTACAATTTGAATTACATCTCAATATTGTCAGCAAAACTTTGCAAAAAGAGCTGTTTCCCTCCACAGCCATAGTTTGATACGGGACCTTCTGATAGGCTCTATCACGTCTACAGCGCCATCAGCGTAGGCCTACATGCATGCCTGTAAACGTGTAATGATTATCATTATATTATCCTCACAAAAAAATGTGATGCTAATTCATATATTGAATGCCCTTGCTGCCTAGTGCGCTTGTACAGAACTGCTCGGCAGCCTGTAGACCAAGGCCGAAATCTTCGCATGGATTTCATTCAAAAATCGGAAAAGTAATCAAAAAGTAATCAAAAGTAATTAGTTACGTTACTCAGAAAAAGTAATTCAAATAGTTACACTACTATTACATTTTAAACAGAGTAACTTGTAACTGTAACACATTACATTTCTAAAGTAACCTTCCCAACACTGCTTATAATACATTTTTGTGATTCTGCTTCATCTGTGTCTGGCTATGCATTTAATATTTTCTCTGCAAGTGTAAGTAGAAGCACATTGTTGATTTGAAATAGAAAAGGCAAATATAACCTCCTGTATGCTAGAGCCAAGATAATATTGATATATTGAAACCGAACCGTTACCGTGGCCCAAAAACCGTGATACAAACCGAACCGTGGCAAAACTGTACCGTTGCATCCCTAACACACACACACACAAAACATACGTACACAATCTGGAAAAGGGTGCTTTAGCTTGCTTGCTTACAATACATATAAGAGCACATACAAGTGTTCTTTTCAATGTTCTATTTCTGAACGTTTTTTTTTAGGTCTGTGAGTACATTACGAGTCAGTGGTTACATGTCTATGCACATGTAATCTTATGCGCATTCCCTCCTTGTCACATGACTATACCCAGTCTTGTATTTCAGATCAGGCTATTAGTTTTGGACAGGAATCCAGGAAGTAAAATGTGGGTACTGCAAGCTCAGGATTAATGTGTGTGTGTGTGTGTGTGTGTGTGTGTGTGTGTGTGTGTGTGTGTGTGTGTGTGTGTGTGTGTGTGTGTGTGTGTGTGTGTGTGTGTGTGTGTGTGTGTGTGTGTGTGTGTGTGTGTGTGTGTGTGTGTGTGTGTGTGTGTGTGTGGTTTTGCAGGTCCTTGTGCGGCTGGTGTAGTTGGCATTAAGATGCCGAGGTATTGCGTGTTCGGCGACACCGTAAACACTGCCTCCAGGATGGAGTCCACAGGATTGCGTAAGCTCTGCTAAATTATTATGATCTGATGAAGGCCGTCATGAAGAAGAATCGGGCCTTATTTGTTTTATGAGAGCAATTAACCATTGGACCCTATCTGTTGTTGTGAATGTGGCGATAACACCATATTTTGCGCTAATATTCACATGGACAAGTAACATTATATGAATGAATGAGTCACTTGCTGTTTTTAAGCTGTCTGGAGAACTTTATAATTGTATACGTAATTGAAATAACTCCATCCCCCCTCTTCAAAGATTAAATAGTTGCATTTTGTCCAAGAAGCTATTTTCTAGTAAACGCCCCATTTCCATGAGCCAGCTGTAATCGGTGGTCATTAATAGTTGAGTGCCTCTAAGGCTGTCTGATCGGCTTCTGGGATTCCCCGCAGCTCTCCGCATCCATGTCAACGAGTCAACCATCAACATTCTGGAGCGCACAGACAGCGCCTTCGAGTATGAGAAAAGAGGAGAGACATACCTCAAGGTCTGAGCCAGCTTCTTATACACATATTACATTCTAGAGAGAATTGTATTGATACATACATACAATGCAGACTGTATACTGTATGTATATACTGTAATATGTATGTAAGTTTATACACAAATGTGATGAAACCATCATGTTCTCTTCAGGGGAAGGGCAAAGAGATGACATACTGGTTGACTGGAGTTAAAGGACAGGACTACAATTTGCCAACACCCCCAACAGCGTAAGTTTATTTCTGCAGATTGTACAATTAAACATGTACACTGGCTCGCTCAATTTGGCAGAAAGCGCAAGTGTGAATGTTAATGGCGAAGTAGCCACCACAGATGTGTGTTGTATTTATAGTGGTCACCCTCGTCCCTTTCCTGCAGGGAGAACTTCCAGCGTCTGCAGCAGGACCTGGCCGAGATGATCAGGACGTGCCAGGCCAAGCGTCTCCCGACCCCGGAGGCGAGGAAGACCCTGTCCACACGCCAACGCAGGGTGGACCTGGAGGACGAGCAGCCCGAGTACCTGCACCTGGCCTCAGTGGACAACTACAGCACCTTCCTGTAGAGCTGCCTGCCCCTGATCTCAACAGGTAGATGGATGGACAGATCGAGGGAATACACGGAAGTATGGACGGACTAATCTACAGAACGGACGAACGTCGTTGGAAAGGACTGACGTGGCAGGAATGTCTTTCATTTGCACTCGCGCTAGGACACAGCTGACTCCGGTGATTTTAGTGGCTGATTGTTGTATTGACCTGATTGATTAGCTGCATCAGGTATGCCTGAGGAGGACGAGGACCTACTAAGAAGTGTATTCACTCGGAGTGGCCTACGGTGGGCTAGCCTGCCGCCGCCTGACTACGTACTTGCGCTCAATTTCATTTCTCCTCATACTACGTCTGGCATAGCTTCATCCAGCTTTGTTTACGGCAAGTGCATCTTCGCCCAATCAGTGAACAGAGGGCGTTCCCAAGAGCGATTACATTTAAGTTTCAAGCCAATTGTTATCGTTGTGTCCCCCGTGCGGAGGTTTGGTATGTCATTACCAAACGTTTGTGATTGAACTCCAATGCATTCAAACTTCGGACAAGCGTCCACAAACCAGGAAATAAACGTTTGCCCATGGATCTAGGCCAGACTCTCTGCGAAGAAGAGAGTCTGGTCTCCAGGCAAACGGTAGGCAACCATGCGGTGGAATGTTGATGAATCACCAATCTGAATCTTACGAATAGAGTTGGTATTGTATTTCATCCATTTATCATGGCACCAAGGACCACTACTAGCTGGAGGACCTCTCTAGAGGTAAGGAGTACAGGACCATTCATGGGTGGTAGTGCTCAAGAGGGTGTATTTTCTCCAGTCAGAAGAATTCTGAATTATATTAGTGGTCAGATTAGTGACAGGTAGAGCTAGCAGTAGTTAACTTCAGGTGCAGCACAGGAATGAATGAATGAATGAGGTAAGAATAATGAGTGAAGATTTGATGAGTCTGATCTGAGACTTTTCATTATCTGACTCATACTGTGAGTAGAGATTAAATAATATTTGAGGATTTACTATTATGTTATTACTGTACACAATGGATAAAACTTGGGAGTCCATTTGAGAGTGATGTGGTGTAGAAAACTATTTTACACTGTACAGACATGCTGTAACCTAAACTGCCTAAATTCACCCTCTCCTTTTTTTTTAAAAAACGGCACTTTATAGACTGTACTTTTGTTTGATTGAAGTGCCAATTATGGATTGTGCAATACACATTTCAATTATTTACTTGTATTCTGGTAGAAACCATCTTTAATTTATCCATGAAGTTCTGCATAAACAACTGATCTGTGGTAGTTGCTAGCTTCCACATTAATTGTTTGACATGTCAGTGATTGTATTGTTCCTCTTATTTATCATTTGACTGGCAATCATCTTTCAAAAATATATATTATACATGATCTGATAGTTCTGTTATTTAATTTCATATGGAACTTGCTTTGAAAATTCCAGACCACAATCACCAAAAATATTGGAAAAGAAACCTTTATTGTAATTCTACTCAATTGGTATTTACATGACTAGACCACCAGTATACAAGGTCACGCCCCTCTGCTCAGCATGTTAGGGTACTGATGGTACTGGTTCACACCTCTTTAGCATGTAAAACAAAGTCTGAAGAAATATTGCTAAACTTGTAATGCAGACCAATTACATATTGAATGTTCCAGTTATACTGTTGATAGGTTTGGTGAAGTACAGTATGACAAAGCACAATGCTGCTGATGTCTACAGTATATACAGTTTGAAGTATCTTTATCTTACATATTTAGTGAAACTGCAAAACTAAACCGATTGTCTGATGGTAATGAACGAAAATCTCTTGAGGACCTTAACAGTTCAATGGTACGTAAGCGGAAACCATATGATACAGCAATGTATAAATAACGTAGGAATGTAAAATCATTCATGCAGATTATAAATGCTACCACATACACTCACACACAGACAATACACTAGATCCCCAAGGTCCAGCGGAGAATTTGCTTGTTGGGTTTATGAGGCCTTCTAGAGGTCTGAGATGCTGTAGAGTGCTCTAGAATTGTTTTGGGTCAAAGACAGATGATAAAGACTGCTGCTTTATCAAATTCACATATTTTCATTAAACATCTCCATTCAACTTAAATACTGAATGATGCTGAAGAACATAAATGGGCTACTTTTCAATTAATGAAAGCATACAAAATATAACAAAACACAACCCATTTGCAACAGAAAACATAAAAAATATGATCAAGAACTGTAAAAAAAATACATTTAATGAACAGTGTTTCTTTCACCATGCTATAAGCAGCATTCATAGAAACACAGAGATCAGTTGTAAAATGAAAAAGAAACAATGAAAACAAATAATAAAAAAACATCAAGGCAAAAGATGACTACTTTTAAAACGGTATCCCTACACCCATTGCTATATCACCACCTAGATGTATGACCCTCTGCCATTTGTACCCCACATCCCTTACAGAAATGTCAGGTTTCCAGCGAACAGTTGACGCAAATTTGCAGCTAAGTCATAGAGATGTACTAACTTCTCAATGTTTCTCTCTTTCACCCTCTCCCCTGGCTTAGGCCTACATGTAGAATTGTTTTGAGGTGCTGTGCTTGAATTAACTTTCCTGAGAACCTGTCTGTGCACTCCTGCATCTGCCATAGGCAACAGCGCAGCAGTCTCCTGCCGGGTTGAGAAGGACTAGTGCTTCCAGTAGTTCTTCTAACCTCCATGTACACAGCAGCCCATTAGGCACCCCCTCCCTCAGTAAATCACAATTTTAAGCCAATCCGACTGAAATAATGGCCAGTCGATGCGCTTTCCCACTGAACGCTGGAACAGAGGAGGCAGGAGCTCCTTCCGGCTCACCACAGATGGCACCGTGTGGTCTGTGCGGAAATAAACCCAGCCTCTGGGTCGTTCAGCCAGCGGCTTGGACACTCTCACGGAGGTTATTACATAAACACAAAGCCAAGCTTATGTGAAAGATGATCATCAATGACAAATGGACTATGTTCAAAAGAAAACAACAAAAACCATCCCAATGTGTGTCATTATCATGAACACTACCTACTATCAAAATTGTGCAAAATGCAAACCTTTATGTTGTTGTGAACTTGAAAATATACACACCCAGTAATAAAGAGGTTTTTGCCAGTTAGCCAACTTGCAACAAATATTAAAAACAAAAACAACATAGCATAAACACCCTACGAGACCCTGGAGCCTAATTTGAATGGCGGACAAAAAAAGTCTATCAACAAGCAAAGTTACTGTTCATGATCTGTAGGTATTGTGTGGTATGTGGGAACACTGAGCTGACTAATTAATGTTTGCGTTTTAATTTCTACCCCATGGTGTTAATTTATCAGATTGATTTGGCCTATTTATTAAATTAGCTTTTAAAATACTTTGCACTTTGCTCATCGTTCAAATTGAGGCCACCTATAATTTCAATGGTACTTTTTTCGCGGCCTACCACCACTGGCTCCTTGATAGAGCTCCTTCGGTTTCCCTTAAATGACCTCGAGCGTCCACCCCTCTTCACCACTGGCCTCAGGCTGGACCAGACGTCTGTCTGTTGTGATTTAAATTGGCCTGGGCCGGTGATGGATTCACCACTCGCAGGAGCGTAATGTGAATTGATCGGCCCACTGGTGTGCTTGGCTGACAAATGAATTATTGCCAGTGTCTCGCAGCATTCGGAATGGTGGGGGAGAGAGAGGACACAGCCATTCATACAGTGTGTACACACACACACACACATACACACACAAACACACTGAATCGAGATGAAAGACTAGTCTCGAAAAATACAGATTTCTCAGACAAAACAAAAAAACTGTAAATACAACCAAAATGAGGAATAACAAACCACAAAAACAATGGCAACAACAGTATAAAAAAAAAACCCTGCCACACATACTCACAGGAGTCTATCATTATATCCTGAGCTCCCGTCAAACACGGAAATCTACAAGCCTGACTAGTGACTACGCCTCTGAACGCCAGCATGACGGGGCTTGAGTGATGGGGGGCCGCCGGCACTTTGGCATGGCGGTGCACAGACAGCTGCCTGTACCATCAGTCGGGAGCCTCGGGGCTCACAGGGTGCTAATGGCCCACGACACACCAGAGCACCCCCGCCAAGCGTGCAGGTGGACCGGGCCTGATTGATGCGCTAAATGATCCCTACAGACGTCATTTCCTCGAGAGTGGGAAGAATTTTTTAGAAGATTCAGACAAAATGTTTTGTACAAACGAGCACTGATTTCTGTAGCTATGAGCCCTTGAGACATCTGGGAAAACATTTTGATAAATATAGCGGATGAGTACGAGAGATGTCCACAGTTCTGGAAGCATCGAAATCAACAAAAACAAAAATATGATACAGTACATGCCAAACAAAAAGAGATAAATAATGAGGCTATTACTAGCTTTGACATCCAGTTCATAAACCCACTCTAAACTGTGCCACACGACGACACCACATTAAAGAAGAGTGTAGAGGATGGGAGACCCACTATCTGACCAGGTGTGGACTCTCCCAGTGTGCAGCCTTAAAGCCTCTCTGATGGCACGTGGAGGGAGACATTCTCCCCAAGCCAGTGTGAGTACCTGAGCATTTACCCAGTAGAGCACAGTCATGCTCCCTAACGGCAGGCTAGTGACTCTAGCCTTCCTAAAGAGGAACTACAGGAGCCAACGTCGCATCTGCTAAACAAAGGGGTGTTTATCCAGGACTTCCATCAATGCACACATTGACAGGCATCCAGGGCGGGTGCCACACATTCTGTCATAAAGCTTATGTACATACACCTTACATACACTGAGCACACATTTGAATATCAAAGCACTACAGGGACTCACGTTCAGACTGAAATACTTATGTTGTGCCGAGATCCAAAAACGTGAAGGGCCATTTGTGCTTGAGTGGATCTCAAAAGCCGGTGAGCTTCAGCTCATAATGTTGCACAGGACATCTGTGTGTCTGTCAGGACAAGCTGAGTCTGAGCTGATGGGGAATCTCTCTGGCTTTCTCTCGCCTGCCACAGCGTTAGCTGCCTATCAGGATGGGGAGTCATTGCTCTTTGGTTGAATACATGTTACTAAGATGTGTTTGCCTCTTGTGTTTGACTCGCAAAAAAGCTCCCTTCTGCAAGCTGTTTAAAAACGCACCAATTTTAGTGTCATGACTTCCTTTTCGATTCCTATTTCTAAAATCTTTGTAGTGGACAAGAATGTTTACTAAGTCTTCACACAGGTCTTCATATTGATTGTTTTTTGACTGATGTTTGTATGAAATAAAAGCATAAGAGAAAAACACAGCTACGGCAGAAAGACATTACTAGAGCTATGAAACCTCAGCACACCAACAGAATAAAAGTAAAAAAAAAAAAAGAAACAAATAATAAAATCTCTGTCCTCCTACATCCTGGATCCGTGGATCTGAAAAAGCTGCAATACAAGAGACACAAAGAGGACATTCATCAGAAACGCTGTGCACACAAGCACCCAGAAAAACATATTCCTCTTTCAAATCCCTAACAAAGCAACAACAACAACACCTCTCTGTAGCACTACATAGGCTACTGCTCCAAAGCTGTTTGAGTGTGTGACTGCGCTATGAATCAGATGGTTGATGTATACATCACTTTTGTACAAATGTTGTGTTTTGGATGTCAGTGCAGGTGAGAATGGCAGATGGCAGGAATGACAGAGAGTTCACAGAGGGCTTTGATGTGTGCATGATCTGGTTATATCATCTCCCATCCCTCCTCTACCCCCCCACCTAAGCTTTGGGTGACTCCTGAGTGGCCATCTACACATGTGCCTGGCTCTGCCCCCATGGGACTGTCTGGACCCAGAGGGAGGGCATATCAGGCGCTACGGAGGACGCACAAAAGGATCACAGCGGTGAGTGTGAGTGTGAGTGTGAGTGTGTGTGTGTGTGTGTGTGTGTGTGTTTTTGTTTTTGTGTGTGTGTGTGTTTCTCTGTGTGTGTGTGTGTGTGTGTGTGTGTGTGTGTGTGTGTGTGTCTGTGTCTGTGTGTGTTGAGGGAGTTCTATTAGCACGGACGCTGAATATCTACCACCTGGGTCTGCAAGTATGTTTGGCTCAATCCAGACCTGCTTTCCTGTTATGTAGGAATGTGTGAAATGTGTCTCTCTTGGTGTGTGTATGTGTGTGAGGTATGTGAGTGGGTTCCTGGAACATGCCAAAACACTCCTCTGTGGAGGTTTGTTCTACTGCACTTCACTGGCAGCCTGACAGTTCTCCGCTTTATTTTTTTTAATCTTTCAACTCTTAGTCCATTACAGCAGGCCTATATTTCTTAGAAAATCAATAACATCACGGACACAGAAATTAGTAACGACGGCCGGCAAATTTGCTCCAATCTCCTATATATCTGAGGAGAGATGAGCAAAAGCCACTGGCCTATTTATGATCTCAGCTATTAGTAGGAGTGGAATGCGGTGTGGAACAGTGCCTCCTCCGGCCTGAGGGCAGATCGAGATCAATGTCACACTCACAATGAGGCCAAATCAGCTGAGCGCCAGCATAGGCGAGAAGAGAGAGAGAGAGAGAGAGAGAGAGAGAGAGAGAGAGGGAGAGCGAGAGAGAAAGAGAGAGGGCTTTCTTTGTCACCTCTTCTATCTTCGACTAGAAGTCTCTCAGATCTAATCAAAAGGACTCTTAAAGTTAGGAGGGAGAATAACAACCTAATTAGGAAACTGTATCCTTTTCTGTTTGTCTTTGCTCTTGTATGTGTACTGTGTGTGTATATGTACAGTATGTGTAATGAATGTGTAATGGATGTTTATCTATTTGATATTGTTTGGTCTTGCTTCAATAACATGAGCCAGGAACAGCAAAGATATTATTGACATAAACCTACTATTCTGACTAGGCAGAACAGAGACATATATCTGAATCCACTGCACTGCGCATCAAACTATCTTACAGATAAGACTTGGAAAACATATTTCCTCAGGTCTTAACCTCATTACAGCCCACTGATTGGAGCAGTGCAAAGCCACTCAGTGTAATCTTATGGGCGGGTATCAGGCTAAACACAACGTAATCTAATGACAGAGAGAAGCCCAGCAGCCTCCAACCAACCACCCTCCCACCCACCCGCTTCCTACTGCAGCGATGACGATGACTCACCCTCTTCCCAGAGAGATGCTCACAGCTCCAGCCCTGCTCTAGCACCACCACCCCGCCACACACACACACACACACACACACACACACACACACACACACACACACACACACACACACACACACACACACACACACACACACACACACACACACACACACACACACACACACACACACACACACACACACACACACACACACACACACACACACACACACACACACTCTTCACCACTCTGCTGATCAGAGGTAGTGCTACTACCTCT